>NW_015637122.1:998781-999419 GCF_001515625.1 Sinocyclocheilus rhinocerous
GCTGCTCCGCCAACTACAACGTTCAGCAAAACGTCCGAATAAACGAAATCCGGTAGAAGATTGTGTGGTGTGTTCTGCCGAATGTTCAGCAGCTCATCCCTGGTAAAACTGATCATGTCTGAGAAATAAAAAACAGGAAAAACTAACGAAAACAGTACAAACACTGGAGAGCCAAACACTGAGGCTGCCGTCTGCGGCGCCATCGCATCGATCTTCAACTCGAATGCAACTTCAACTAAAATGAAAAACAAAATTAAAATATAAAAATAAAATACTTATTCTATAATACTTATATATAGTGATATAATAAATTACATGTTGTATTATATGAACTGCAGTTCCTATAATTGTTAATCTATGTACTTATGCATGCTGCACTCACCATATTGCCACCATATCAAGTTTAAAATTAACTTTGAAAAAGTTAATAAACTTTTGATGAATGAACTTAAGGAATAATCTAAAACACTACCGTGGTACTACTAAAATCATATACAATTTTTGCATTCATTTATTTTTTATGAAACATGAAAAACTTGAAAACTTAAAAGTTTTGAAACATGACATCAGAAAGTTGTTTTAGAGCAGAACAATAATTGTTTTGCTATATATATATATATATATATATATATATATAT
>NW_015637122.1:999797-1001334 GCF_001515625.1 Sinocyclocheilus rhinocerous
ATATATATATATACACACACACACACACACACACACACACACACAATTGTTTTTCCTTTGGAATAATGTGCACTGATGACATATTCTCAATAACCCTTGTGAAAAAACTTTTAAAATGAGTACTTATTATGCAAATAATATACTTTTAAAAAATACTTCAGTCTGAACTGAATGTAATGTATTCATATTCTTAATTGCATGTTAATTGCAATTATATAAGTATTACAGTTTAAATTTAGATTTACTGCAATTCAATTTAGAATGTTTTTTGGGGGGCTTTTAAGTAGGGCTTAAGTGTATCATTATTTATAATTTCGTAATTAGTTATATTGTGTTTGAAATGAAAAGCATGACAAAAGATTATTAAAACATTTTTTTTAAATGTACTTTAAAGTACAACTTTTAATTTTACATTATTACAAATTTCCATTTTTTTTAATTTATGTTAAGAAACAGTCATGAAAGTGTACCCTCTTAAAGTATGCTTAAGTGGCCTTTCATTTCTTTAATATTATATTATCTGCAGATTTTTAAAATTATATTTTGTTAAAATTATATTATGTTTTTTATTATGCTATATTTAAAAAATTCTACTTCAATACAATCAAGTGCACTTGTTTTTCAAAAGGGAAGACAAGAAACATTAGATTATTTAATTGCAAACCCAGACTCAGGTAGCAGACGTTCAAATTTTCCACTGTGACATCCACAAGAACAAGCCCCAGTGAACTCTAACATTAATCTGATGCAGCATCATCAACTCTCTTCAGGGGGATTAAAGACAAACCCTACATAAAATACATTACCCAGAGGGCTGTGCGATTAGCATCATGAGGTAACAGCTCGTGAGGGAATTCAAGGACACAACGGCAAACAGGCACTGGGTCGGTGCACTTTATTCAAACAGATGCACTTGCTTCTCTGTGAGACATGACAGCTTTCATTTCATGCCCACAAGTCTTAGAACCTAAATAGAGCTCATGCAGTGTAAAATGGAAGTTGTGGGAATGCTTACACGGATATTTCAGTATTGAGAGTTCAAAACTGACACTCAGAAAGTGACAAATTGCTATAGACCTGTAAATGAAAGGGAGCCATATTGGCTGGTGAACTTTTTTAGGAATCAGTACAATTTAAAGTAAAGTAAAGTAAACGGACAGACATTCAGAAAAGAAAGAAAGAAGGCAGATCAAAAATATTAAAATAGCGCCAAGAAAATGAAAGATCTGTCACTAATGGATGTTGTCTGACAGCTTTTGTCTTAGTAAAGACACCAAACAGCATTGTTATTGATAACTAAATCTGTTAATAATAATTTTTGTTAATTGGAATGAAGCTGAAATAAAGTAAAATATAAATATTAAATGAAAAAAACTTCAACTTGAAAAACTTATCTATCTATCTATCTATCTAGTTTCATCACTTCATCGGAAAAATAATAATTATTATTATTTAGGAAAATGTATACTACATGCTGTACAAACATATATATATATATATATATATATATATATATATATATATATGCATGTATGTA
>NW_015637122.1:1001474-1010277 GCF_001515625.1 Sinocyclocheilus rhinocerous
AGCACATCTCGCTTTTCAGAACGATGAGCTTTGTAAAAATTGACGCGTTTCAGAAAGGCGGGGCATAGAGGAGAAACAATAATGTACAGTATGTGGAAAATAATGTGTTTTTTTTTAACTTAAACTGCATAAACACATTTCATTACACCAAATACACAAAATAATGTTCTTTTTAGCAACATCATATGACCCCTTTAATATGTGCTTTTTAAGCAACTAGTTAATAGTGAGAATAGGCTGTTTAAATAAAGTGTTATAAAAAAAAAGTTCTAAATCCACCAGCCCTGTCTGCATGTTCTGTTTAACAGGCATATTTCCATTTCTGCTAGCATTAGATGTAGCGCATTAGTGGGCTGCTATTAGCCTGAACATGATCAGAGTGGCAGCGACTTCCTGTCTGGCACTGAAAACCCTCACCTTAATCATGCCACATGTAACTGTCAGCACCCTGTGAACCCCTGAAGGCCATGGACTGTCAGAACACATCGCAGGCAGCAGAGGGGTCGGAGGAAACGCCAGCCATATCCTGGGGGAGAAAGAGAAAGAGAATAAGGTGTCCAACTTCTATAGACTAGTTGAGCCACCTGCCAGTTTAAACATGGCAGTATTGCCATAATACATTTTAAAACATGTTTTAGCTGTTATGGATGGCAGTGATTGGCACATGTTAGCTAGACAGTGGATGTAAGGCTGAGATGGATATGACCTGAAAAGTGTGCTAAGATGGACACAAACATTGAGAAGAAAGAGAAAAGATATGGCAAGCATGTTGGAGGGTTGCTGAGCTTCAGCATAGTCACTTTTATATAGAATGCATTAATATTTCATAATTTAACAGCAGTTTGCAGTATATGACATTTTTCAGCTTTTTGCACTTTAAAAAAAAAGCTTTACCTATATTCTAATATTCATATATTCTTGACATATATTCATATGTCACATTTGGAATATGCCCAAATGTTTGTGCAATGACAGTTGCATTATAACTGACTGAAAAGAACATTTATAACATTACATAATCCTGAACTAATCATACCCTCAAGTATCGTCATGAAACTTTTATGCATATATTTTCATATTATTTTCTGAATGTACATAAAATATGTATTTAATGTTAATATCTTAGTGGTTTTCAGGGCTTTATGGAATCCTCAAATACGTTTGAAATGTTAAAAGCTTCAACCAACAATTGGCAAATTATAACATTTGATAAAAGGAAATTGCACTTGATATATGATAATCTATTCAAAAAATGTATTAAAACACTGAAAAGGATAACAATAGCTTTAATTTAAATGAGTGCAATGGTTAATTAATGTTTATTAATTTCAGTAAGATGAACAGTATGTAAATTGAGTTATTAGTTTTGAAAAAAAAAAATGAAAACATTTCCGTAAAGTGAAAAAGAAAAACTTAACATAACTGAGGAAAACACAAACTAATCTAACTACCAGCTTTTGGCAGCTTTAACATGCTAAAACTTAAATAAAAATACATCTAGCCTTATCAGCGGAGTTGGTTCTGGAAGTATTTTTTCCTTTAATTTTTCCCAAAGAGATTTTTAAGTTCTTTGTTAAAGCGTTGCAAGCCATGCAAACCAGCTATGAGGTGACACAACGTTACAAACTTTAATGTGAAGCAAAAAAAAAAAAAAAAGATGGTCACAAAAATAAAGGTACAAGACTGTGTTATTTACTGGCTTTAGGGTGTGATTTACTTAACAGGGCAAATTAGTGTGAAAGCGCAATCCTTAAAAGGTTTGATGTGAATGGAAAGTTTTGCGGTCGATCTACTGACAATGTGCACATTAAAGCATACAGGCGCAGCCAGATCATTTCCATAATGACCAACGCAATCTACTATAAGCAGCACAAATTAGCATAGAGTCGCAAACAAGCAGAGATGATAATCAGGTGCGGGTAATTTATCAACAACACAGGCGCAGAATGGGTTAAGACATACATGCTTTTTTGGGCATAAATTGTTTTTTGCAAATACCAGTCAATTGACAGCCACAAACCTTAGTGAAGTACATTGCATTATTTATTTAAACCATGCATTTTGCTTCTGAAAGGGAAACTCCTACAAATGCATATGCAGTAATAACTGTCTCCTCGCCTTAGGATTAACAACCTCAGAACTCATAGTAGATGACTTATTAATTATTGTAAAAAAAAAAAAAAAAAAACTATTTCCCTGTCGAGAAAAATAATAGTTTTCTTTCTTTTTTTTTTCTTTTTACCTCCACACCCTCTGTTCTCAGACAAAGTGGTGCACTGTCAGTAAATGTGTCTAACAGTGAAGAAGACTAATTCAGAGGCAGGTGCCCTCACTTTAGCCATCAAGCCAACCCTCAAGAGCCAGCATCTATCCTGAGACCAAGCTAGATTAATTCAATTTGAACTATGAACTACTGTATGTTCATCACTCCTCAAAGTCATCAATCCCAGGGGCAGTGGAAGTATCCCACAGATAATTGTGGATACGTGCCATTATTAGAGCCCAGTAGACAAATAAGAAGAGTGAGAGAGAATTGTTTGCAAATCCAGGCAAACTCCTATTTAAGTCCCGAACCTTAAGTATGAGAAATATTGATGGCATGCATTCGGATGTGTGCTGTCTGTAGTTGTCCAATTACTCCCTTCCCATTGTTTAACCTGTCCCACCCTTTCTTGTCCCCCTTCTTCCCTGAAGTGTTGTTCATTCTCTATTCCCATAATGCTCTAGTGGTTTCCAAGGGAGACACAGGGGCCCTCAGTGTCCTCTTAATAACCACCACACACTTTAAATACACAAACACACGGTCCCCAAAACCCTCCACATCTGCAACCCGATTCCAGCTTCCCACCCTCTGTCCGAGTCGCAAGACACCGAGCAAACCCCTTGTGCCATGTCCACACGCAACACTTTGCGCATGTCTATTGTGATGTGTGTTCACCGGAGGGCTGATGGCGGTAGAAGGAGAACAGTCTTATAACATATGATGCTATCTCTGACTGTTTTCTAAACTAGGTGTCAATTCACAACAGGCTTCAGACGTACCAGCTCAACGCGGCACCGCAGAGCCCTGAGTGCACCGCCCTTTTCAACCACCAGAGGGAGCTCTTCCAGCAGCCTCCGTTGCAATGTGCCAGCCCCACACCCTCGCACTCCTACCAGCCCATGGCCCTGGCCGAGATACGACCCGACACGCTCATCCAGTGCCAGCAAATCGTCAAGGTCATCGTCTTGGACAAAGGCTGTCACGGACGCATGGAGGCGTTCCTTAGCCAGAGCCCCACTCATCACCAGCTCATCCAGTCTGTCGTCTCCACACCAGTGCGCTCACCTGATGGCGGAGTCAACCAGGGGGGGAACGATGGTTCACAACCGCCCTTGCCTCCACCGCCACCACCATATAACCACCCTCACCAGTATATACCCCCAGATCCCCGCCTTGCACTGCAGAGGACCCCAAGTGGCTCTCGTAGCCTTATATAGAGTTCAAACAAATAACTATAAAACACTCCAGGCGCACTTTTGACAGTATTTATCTACATATGTATATACATGAAAGAAATATAATGAAAAAACGTTATTAATATGCATATATTTAAGGTAAGAGACATGAAGACTTTATTGACTTTGCAGATATGTGAAACAACCAATACGAAAATACGATTTACCTAATTGCTGTGTATTTTGAAACGTTATGTAGTTTTATCAAATTTATATAACAGTTCTCGTCTTTCTGGACGCGCTCTGAGGTTATATCGTTGAGTACTTGTTCTTGACAGGATTTCTCTGGTGCATTTTGTTATAGACAAAATGATTTCACGAAATAATGTGACACCCGACAACATTGGTTTCAATTCCACCGACACTTGCTTTTGTGCGGGAGCTGGTTTTACGTGTAAAATCACCCTTTTTGGCTTTTATTATCCTACTGATGAGTCTATTTAGTGTGTGTGTATGCTTTCGACTGGAAAATGATATATGTGCCAAAATGAGGACTCCCTCCTCCGTGGACTTTTTGCACTGTTGAACGCTTAGGGCTAGAGCAAACATATGCTTAAATCAACGATCATTTAGATTCCCTCTAGGTAGACAGACATTAAAAAAAGAAGAAGAAAAAAAAAATCTTTTAAGTGATACCATTAGCCAAAAACTGTTTCATCCCCCACTTCTTATGTGGTGATGTTGTATTCCTGTGAAATGTGAATTACTTCCTAATTATCACCTGTCTTTGAAAATGTCTTTTATGTCACTCCTTTTAACTGATATATGTGTGTAAATTGAGAATGTAGAAAGTATTAAGGTTCTTTCACATGACTTACTGCAATGCGCCTATCAAAATTAGGATGATTTCAGTTTTGATTGGCTTCTGATCTTTTTAAACATAACCAACGATTAGCAGACTTATCATGACTTATCATGTGAGCAGTGCCAATGCAAAAATGAAAACAAGAAATGTTCTACAACACAACATCATTTGCTATTGGTGTCCAAATATAGCACCATTTATTTGCATGTGCTTTCTTTATTGTTTTAGTACCTGATACATTAATTCCAGCGGACTTACACAATATGGTATGCTTTATTAGGACAGTACAGTGTTGCTTCACCACTGTGATCCAGTGGCTTGACTTCAGTTGACTGAATAAGTATAAATGGTTGTTTATGAAACTCTTCTCCATCGTTTGATCATTATTTGAAAATGCATGGCTGCCGTGATCTCTAAAAAATTTACAGTTGCAAGCAAATAGCATGAACCTTTTGGAAACTACTCATATTCTATAACAAGCGTAATTTGGATAGAAGAGACAAACATAATTGAATTAATTTAAATGCACATGGCACTTTACCAGCTCATTTAGTGTGCATTTAAACTGGATTTTGGGTGGTTTGTGAATGAGAGGTTTTTGTGCCGAAATATCGGCATTGTGCTAACTGTGTAGTGGAATTTCTGAAGTGCCAGCAATGTTTCTATGATGTAGCGGTGCAAACAGTGGGACTTTTATCTTGTTTAAAGCTCAAATATGTGTTACCTCTTCCGTTGGCTTTCACTGCGTATTTACTACCTAGCAACTTCGTAAAAAATGCGTTTGCCTTTGAAGGTCAAAGTTCATAGAGGGTTGTGTTAAAGCCCTGACACGAGTCATGTGAAAGGACCTTTTATGTGTGGCAACGTATCACGGCTCAATGACGGAAAAAAGAGCCAGTCACAGCCAGTGAATGGCTATAGTTCTCATGCTCAGGAATTTCAGAGAGTACCTGATAGAAGATGGAGATCTTTTAATGCTTGTACTTGAACTTTATGTAGCAACTTGGAACGTATAAGGCCCTTGTGAAAAGGCCATTTGATCCCAGCAACCATCTTTGGACAATGTGTGTTTGTCTGACAGAATGTTACGTCACTGTCATCACATGACGCAGACAATGTAACATGGTCTCATAGTGTTATTCCTTCATCAATATTCGCAGCTATATAAAGCGCCCAAGAGACACCCTTCAGCACCATCAAACCTATCTCTGCCGTTTGACTCCTAAAACTCTTGTCTGAAGCTTTTCGAGAGCCTTGAGTGACACTTGAAACATCAACTGAGATGCACATTGTTGGCACAAAACACTTTAACCTGAATGTTTGTCTGGTTTGATCTGATTTTATCAGCCGAATGGAAAACCGATCAATGGTTTATTTTTGTTTTGCTTGTTTGTAGCTATCATATATCAGCATATAAAGCAGTAATGAATTAGCACCGATAAATGTTAACTACCCACCATTTCTGATAAAGGTTTTCATCAACATAAACATTTAAAGTCAACATGAAGCATAATTCACCAACTATTTTGCTTCCACAATGTGATGTGTTAAAGATGTGTAAAGTGATAAATAATATTTAAAGAAAAATCCAGGACTAAAAATTGGATTGGATCATGAAAAGTGAATGGAATAATGAAGCCAGACATAAATTCGGGTTTGCCAGCACTCCAAGGGACATGGAGGCTAAAGGTGAAATTCACCCTCGAGAGCAAATCTGACATTGCCTTAATAGCTATTTGGCTGTTGCCCCTTACAACCGTGGTGATATTATCTGGGGAAAAGAAAGTCATTTCAGAGGCACAAAAGCCAGGAATGTGTATTAACTGGATTTCATGTTGACTTTAAGCTGTATTATTTATTGTAACACCATTGATGTGTCATAGGTAGCTGTGTGTCCTATTTCCTCTGTTTTCTTATATGATTGTGTGTTTGTTTCATAATTATATTGCTGCTGTTTGGAGCTCCCAATCTGATCTTCATTTCCTCTTCTCATTGTGTCTTTATTTCCATGTATGGGGATGATTTGGGATGACGAACACCAGATATTTCATATACTGTATATTGGTGAGAAACTCAACACATGAGTTTATTGCATAACCTGGACATGAGCAAATTGTCCTCTCTTCTTAATATCTGCTCCAATTAATTCTCAATGAATGAATAGTGCATTTTTTTAGTTAAAGGTCATTTTAGTTTTAGGTCATTCCAAAATTTAATTTTGTTCATATCAAACCCTGTTGTTGTGTCAGAATAATAATTACAACAAAAAAATAAAATGTAACTGTGACTTTGTCACAGAATTGTTACTTTATATCTCTCAATAATTGTGACTTTATTTCTGTTTTCATCAATCCAGGCTAATTGGGAAAATGTACATGTGACAACATTTCTGGAAAATGATGCTATGTTGCATCTTTGGGCGTTTCATGTCACTTTTAAAGTAAAATGTCCAGCATGTTCAATTTTCTCCAAAACAGATGAACATGATTGTGACAACAGTTTATTCCATTGGTTGTATTTCTGCAGTTTGGAAATGGAATGTCTGGTGAGTGGTGCTAAAAGTTTAATGATTGTGTTGCATTGCGTACCACCTACACAAAAACTTACTCAAAACTGAACCGATAGTATTCAAACATGAGTTTATAATAATGCCTTTCCTGAAGCAACCATGCCGTTTGAGCTCTTTTATCACGTGTTGTGGCTTGTGTTTAACATAGTAGAGAAAATGCGCAAAGAACCACACAAATAAGTCTTTATTAGTCTATAATCTGCCCCGTAATAATTTTGGTGAAAAGGAATAAAAGTTGTTGGGGTTTTACTGCCACTGGTGTTCATTTTAGCTGAAAACTGCAGTGAATTGTATGTAGAAGCACATTTCCCAATGAGCTTGTGTTGGTGTCACTATTGTATCAGAAAGTCATTGTGAATATTCTTCAAAATATCTCCTGCATACAAAATAATAGCAAACACAACATGACGGTGTGTAAATGATGACAGAATCTTTTACAGATCCAGCCTTGGAATAACAGCCAACTGTCACAGAGATCTATTATTCTTCTTTATCAAAAATTTCAACAGCAGCTTAGTCTAGAGAATAAACATAGGTGAATTGCACAACCAGCGCCAAAAATGGTGAAAGAATCAGCGCTAGATTCCTTTCTATGAAATACTGAGTGACGGGAGTTCACTTTTTGTCTTTCTCTTTCCGTAGCCTTGCATTTGGCCCCTGAGGGAGTTGGCGTGGAGGTGATGGAAACAGGAAGCCAGATAAATTGTGCATGACCCTGGTTTTGAGGAGTTTATTATGCTTGAGCGAATGTGCCCTGGCTAGCAAATGAGATGTGATCTAACCCAACAGATGAGTGTTGAATTAAAGCCCTTCACACAACCAAAGGCTACGATGCTAACACTAACCTTGGTTTAGCCTGCAGAAGGGCTGTTGCACTGGTGTGTTATGCTGCCTTCAAGTCCTGTCAGAATGATGGCATTTATGAGATTTATGAGACACTATTATAATCATCTTTAGATACGTTAGTTAACTAATGTTGATGAAAATACTACTCATTAAGGTGTTTTTTAACATTCTTGTGTGGTAAAACATAGACAGACACATGAATAAGGCATCTCATGTGCATTCTTTCACCTTTGTTTTGTAGCAGTAGTGCTAAAGGGTTTTGTTCAGAAATTAAGAAAATATCTCATATCTTGTTGTACTTACAGTTAGAGAACTGATAAAAAACATCCCAGGAGAACTTGAAGGCAGAATAACATCAACGTTTATTAGCGCTAATTTTCACAGGAAGTTATTGTGTGTGTTAGCGATTTATTTATGTGTGTTTGAAAGTCAGTCAGTCCCATTATCCAATTGTTGGTTTTACTCTTGTCTGTATGATAGATTTACACGCTATTAAACATGTTGCTGTCTATTCCAGACCTACATGAGTGGTCTGGTTATTTATTTACAGTCCTTTTCAGACTGACATGAATGGTTTGTTGTATCCACACTGTGGATAGAGCCTTTTTCAAATGTAATGCAGAGCTATGGATCAACACAGGTCAAAGGTCACTGACAGAGGTCAGCTAACTAACAGTGTCTATTTTTTCCTCTCAGAACTGCTGCTAAAATGGAAGGCAGTAATAAAATGTCACTGTGCATATTGCTTTTTGGTTTTTATGCTGCTGCTATGCCCTGCTGGATTGTTAGTGTTTGTCAAAGTATGCGAGCATAAAGTAAGACCATTCCTCTCAAGACATTCTTATCAATTACTAATATTTTCAAATCACTAACCTTTAAACTACATGGCTGAATGACATCTATCTATATAGATCTATTAATGTGTATATGTTGAAGCATCAGTTTTTTTTTTCTTTATTGAATTTGTAACCAATTCACAAAATCTCTACAAATAGAATCCTCAAAATAAAAGTCCCCTTTGTAGCTTTGGTAACACTTCATATAGGCGTTCAGAGAAAATACATATATATATATATATATATATA
>NW_015637122.1:1017552-1049625 GCF_001515625.1 Sinocyclocheilus rhinocerous
AATAGCTATTTGGCTGTTGCCCCTTACAACCGTGGTGATATTATCTGGGGAAAAGAAAGTCATTTCAGAGGCACAAAAGCCAGGAATGTGTATTAACTGGATTTCATGTTGACTTTAAGCTGTATTATTTATTGTAACACCATTGATGTGTCATAGGTAGCTGTGTGTCCTATTTCCTCTGTTTTCTTATATGATTGTGTGTTTGTTTCATAATTATATTGCTGCTGTTTGGAGCTCCCAATCTGATCTTCATTTCCTCTTCTCATTGTGTCTTTATTTCCATGTATGGGGATGATTTGGGATGACGAACACCAGATATTTCATATACTGTATATTGGTGAGAAACTCAACACATGAGTTTATTGCACAACCTGGACATCAGCAAATTGTCCTCTCTTCTTAATATCTGCTCCAATTAATTCTCAATGAATGAATAGTGCATTCTTTTAGTTAAAGGTCATTTTAGTTTTAGGTCATTCCAAAATTTAATTTTGTTCATATCAAACCCTGTTGTTGTGTCAGAATAATAATTACAACAAAAAAATAAAATGTAACTGTGACTTTGTCACAGAATTGTTACTTTATATCTCTCAATAATTGTGACTTTATTTCTGTTTTCATCAATCCAGGCTAATTGGGAAAATGTACATGTGACAACATTTCTGGAAAATGATGCTATGTTGCATCTTTGGGCGTTTCATGTCACTTTTAAAGTAAAATGTCCAGCATGTTCAATTTTCTCCAAAACAGATGAACATGATTGTGACAACAGTTTATTCCATTGGTTGTATTTCTGCAGTTTGGAAATGGAATGTCTGGTGAGTGGTGCTAAAAGTTTAATGATTGTGTTGCATTGCGTACCACCTACACAAAAACTTACTCAAAACTGAACCGATAGTATTCAAACATGAGTTTATAATAATGCCTTTCCTGAAGCAACCATGCCGTTTGAGCTCTTTTATCACGTGTTGTGGCTTGTGTTTAACATAGTAGAGAAAATGCGCAAAGAACCACACAAATAAGTCTTTATTAGTCTATAATCTGCCCCGTAATAATTTTGGTGAAAAGGAATAAAAGTTGTTGGGGTTTTACTGCCACTGGTGTTCATTTTAGCTGAAAACTGCAGTGAATTGTATGTAGAAGCACATTTCCCAATGAGCTTGTGTTGGTGTCACTATTGTATCAGAAAGTCATTGTGAATATTCTTCAAAATATCTCCTGCATACAAAATAATAGCAAACACAACATGACGGTGTGTAAATGATGACAGAATCTTTTACAGATCCAGCCTTGGAATAACAGCCAACTGTCACAGAGATCTATTATTCTTCTTTATCAAAAATTTCAACAGCAGCTTAGTCTAGAGAATAAACATAGGTGAATTGCACAACCAGCGCCAAAAATGGTGAAAGAATCAGCGCTAGATTCCTTTCTATGAAATACTGAGTGACGGGAGTTCACTTTTTGTCTTTCTCTTTCCGTAGCCTTGCATTTGGCCCCTGAGGGAGTTGGCGTGGAGGTGATGGAAACAGGAAGCCAGATAAATTGTGCATGACCCTGGTTTTGAGGAGTTTATTATGCTTGAGCGAATGTGCCCTGGCTAGCAAATGAGATGTGATCTAACCCAACAGATGAGTGTTGAATTAAAGCCCTTCACACAACCAAAGGCTACGATGCTAACACTAACCTTGGTTTAGCCTGCAGAAGGGCTGTTGCACTGGTGTGTTATGCTGCCTTCAAGTCCTGTCAGAATGATGGTATTTATGAGATGAGTGCAAAAGAACGGCACCACAATATTGTAATCATCATTAGTTTGTACGCTAAACTTGTTAATGTGCTGTTGATGAAAATACTACTCATTTAGCTAGTTTTTGAGATTCATGTGAGATAAAGCCATGGATAAAATACATGGATAAGGCAGCATTTACACACTAATGTGCATCCTTTCACCTTTGTTTTGTGGCAGTAGCGCTAAAAAGCTTTGTTCAGAAGTGAAGACAGGAAGAAAAAAAAAATCTTAAAAGGCCCATTTTATTCTGAACAAAATCACTTGAACACACATCATGTCATCTATATTGTAGATTTACACGTTATTAAAAATGTTTTCTGTCTATTCCAGACCTACACGAGTGGTCTGGTTATTTATTTGCTGTCATTTTCAGACTGACATGAGTGGTTTGTTTTATCAGCACATGATAGAGCCTTTTTCAACTTTAATGCAGAGCTATGGATCAACACAGGTCAAAGGTCACTAACAGAGGTCAGCTAACATAGTGTCTACTTTTTGCTGTCAGAACTGCTGCTGAAATAGAAGGCAGTAATAAAATATCACTGTGCATATTGCTTTTGGTTTTTATACTGCCGCTATGCCCTACTGGATTGTTAGTGTTTGTCAAAGTATGCGAGCATAAAGTAAGACCATTCCTCTCAAGACATTCTTATCAATTACTAATATTTTCAAATCACTAACCTTTAAACTACATGGCTGAATGACATCTATCTATATAGATCTATTAATGTGTATATGTTGAAGCATCAGTTTTTTTTTTCTTTATTGAATTTGTAACCAATTCACAAAATCTCTACAAATAGAATCCTCAAAATAAAAGTCCCCTTTGTAGCTTTGGTAACACTTCATATAGGCGTTCAGAGAAAATACATATATATATATATATATATATATATATATATATATGCTGTCAGGCCTTTAAAGTCATGACTAATTTTTTGTTGACTGAATAATTGAGAGTCGAATGGAATGAACAGACTGTGCTAATTCCCATAGCCTTGTTTCAAATTAAATATGTTGGCTGCTGTAACATTGTCTATTATAGTGTAATGCATTTACAAGCCTGCTCAGAGACAGTTAAATTATGTTCAGTAGCATCACTTAGTTCTTTACTACACTTTAACATGAATACTGAATGTTAAAATGGTGAAATGGTAATGTTCTAAAATATACCCATTTTATACATTAATACAAAGTTTGAACCTAAAATCAGAAAAATTTGAACCTAAAAAAAAAAACTTCTGTAGTTAATTTTGCTCAAAAAATTGTGACAAGAACAATCATACGTGGCCTTCAAAATCAGCCACTATAATGCTGAAACCAAGAGAAACAGACCACTAAACACATGCATTCACTCACCATCTTGAGGTAAATACTGTGAGAAATTTAATATAAAACAGGTATGCAACAGTTATGTATAGACCTTCCAATCAACTGCCTGGACTGGATCTAGATTTATACTGATCACTGAAATTGTCAGTCACTGAAATTGCATTCTCCACTGAAGACAGACACAAGTACTGCAGCCCCTCACATTACATTATGCAACATCAGAGAGACATGTACGGAAATAAAATGGGAGAAAAACAGTCAGACGAACATGTGCATAGTCCACTTCCATCTGTTGTAGACGCTCCAAGAGACAAAAAGTATGGAATGGAGGAAAAGTTATTTTTCCGCTGGTCTTTAATGGCCATTGTACAGAAAAAAAATGAAATGATCTCAGACAGAAGCTTCATCTGTACTTGATGTCTGTGTGGATTGTTGTGTGGGATCATTGGTTTCCGAGGTTGTGAGCTCAGTGGGTTTGGTCATCTTATGCCAACGCTGAGGAAAAAACAATAGTCAATGAAGGAAGTTTGTTTGCAATTTTGTTTAGGAGGAAGGCGGAAAGAGGGAAGGAAGTTTAGTAGAAAGTAAGTTCATTCGGGAGTACATTTGTTATTTCAGAAGGCAGGAAGTATGCAAGTTTGAAAGGACCGAGCTTCGTTTGGTTGCAAGTTTGTTCAAAAGGAAGTTTAGAACATATGAAGTACATGTGGAACTTCAGAAGTTTGTCTGGACGTGCGGAAGAAAGCAAGAACTATACAAAGGTTTGTTTGGAAGGAACGAGGAAAGGAAGACAGGTAAGTTTATTAGGGAAAAAATACATGTGAATATTCAGACATTTGTTTGCAAGCTTGTTTTGGAAGAAAGACCATTTCAGAGGAAGTTCAGGCAAGAAACATGCAAGTTTGAAAGTGCTTTCAGAAGGAAGGAAGGAAGTACATTTCAATATTCAGAAGTTTGTATGAAAGTTGGTTTGGAAGGAAGTTTTAAAATAATTTTGGAATAAAGTAGGAAGGAAGGGTTTTTTATAAGGAACAAGGTACATTTGGAACTTCAGAAGTATGTTTGAAAGCTCAGAAGAAAAGAAGGCAGGAACTACGCTAATTTGAAGAAAAAAAAGGACTTGCAAAGGGTTGTTTACAAGTTTGTTTGGAAGAAAGGAAGGAAGGAATGAAGTGTAGAAGGAAGGAAATACATTTGAATATTAAGACGTTGGCTCGTTTGTTTGGAAGAAAGGAAGTTTTGAGGAAAGTAGGGAAGGAAGGGGATTTATAAGGAAGGCAAAGAAGGCAACAACTTTACAGGTTTTTCAATGGTTTGTTTGCAAGAAGTTTTCAAAAAGAAGGAGGAAAGGGAGGAAGTAAGTTTATAAGAAAGTACATTTGAATATTCAGAAATTTGTTTGGAAATTCATAAAGAAAAAAAATGCAGGAACTATTCAAGTTTAGAAGGAGTGAATACATTTTGAAATTCAGAATTTTGTTTGCCTGTTTGGAAAGAAGGAAGTTTGCAAGTTCAAAAGGAAGGAGGGTTGGAAAGAAGTAGAAAGGGAGTTTATAAGGAAGTACATTTTGAAGCTGTATGGAAATTCAAAAGGATGGAAGGAAGGAAGCTGGGCAGGAAGGACACTGTGACAAAAAAAAAAAAAGTTAGATCAGAAACATTAAAATCAGTCTTGCCTGTCGGATGCTGCCTTTGGTAGAGAAGAACATATAGATGACGTAACCGGGTATTAAAATCATGGAAGAGAGGGACATTAACCAGCCGATGCCCTGACCCCAGGTCGGGTACACATACTTCCCTAGTGTCAGAGGAGTCATTTCTATTGCACTGAATGTGAAAACACCCTAAAACAGGAAACACAGAAGTCACTTCAAACATCAGTTCATTAAAGTCTGTGTAAAGCAATATTAATATGTGTAAATACATGAGTTTGTCACACCACACACAAAAAAAGTGTTATTAACCACCCAGCCAAATTTAAAAAACATAAAAAAGGGTAAGTAAATAAAATAAGGTATCAAAATCTTGAAAAAATAAGCCGTATTCTGAGCGGGCAAACCACTGATGCTAATGCGCTCTAGTTATTTGGTGTGTTCGACTTTAAGCAGTGCTGCGCACACCAATCAGTGTTTAATATCGAAGTAGAGAGCTCTCTATAAGCGATGCTTCAAGTCGAACACACCTCTTACAGTGTTTGGGAAGGGGCCATGCTCAATGGCTCCAGTGCATCACCGAGACATGTTTTCAGGCCCACCCAAAAATTTCTGAACACAGAAATGGTGAAAAACTGTTCAACGGTCTTACTCCACAATTCAGTACTAGATAGTTCACAGTCTTTGTAACGTGTTTGCAGCAATTATTTTCTAACATTTGTAATGTGTTTAGAAACAATTCTCTGAATTGCTTTTACAGTGACTTTAAAGACATGGGCATTTACTGGATAATCAATCACTCATACAGTTGAATTGAAAGAATAAAAGGAGTGACAAAACATTTTTGTCTCTTTGGGGCTGTCAGGACATTTTATATTAAACAAACTGCATGCTATTTTGATTATTAAAGGGGTCATGGGATGCCCATTTACCACAAGTTGATATGATTCTTTAGGGTCTTAATGAAAAGTCTGTAACATAGTTTGGTTAAAATTTCTCAATGGTAGTGTAAAAAACACATTTTTTACCCAGTCAAAAACAACTCTTTTCAGAGCACGCAGTTTTGTAGCATTTTCCTTTAAATGTTAATGAGCTCTGCTGACCCCGCCCCTCTCTTCCGAGCTGCTCTCAGAGAGACTGTTTACTTTAGCCGCATTCATCGTGAAACTTGCTAATTAGCACATTATTAGGAAAGGCGATTTGCAAAGATTCATTAAAAAACCTTATACTCATTTCTTCTAGGTGAAGCTGGATCACAAATGATTCGCGCGAACATAGGCACATTTATGTAGATCGGGGGCACATTCCCTTCAAAAACAAACGTAATCCACTGCGTCTTCAGCGGCTCAGATGTTGGGAGTAAACGACGACTGCTATGTTCATTATTACATCCAACAACAGAAGACCTCAATCGCTTAGGAGTCATTCTTGTCTACATCTGCTCCGGCGGTGAAACAATGGCGGACTGATAACAGCTCACTCAGGGCGGGTCTAAGGTAAGACGCCAGTCCAGTCTGTGCTGAAACGCTACTGTCAATCAAACTATCGTGGGAGGGGCCTGTTTTTGTGATGTCACACAGACAGGCATCTGAGATCGACTCGATTTGAGCAAGGGGTAAAGATTTGAGCAGGTACAAAAAAAACTGGGTGGATTTTTATCATTTTAGGGTGGTTGTGTACACACACTGCCAACACACATTTCAGTTCAAACAACTTGTAAACGTGCATGTTGCATCCAATGACCCCTTTAATCGTATGATTAGAAAACTTAGAAAACATAAGATTTAGAATTATTTTTAAAGATGTATTATTATTATTATTATTATTATTTATTTATTAATTTTTACAATAATAACATGTTACGTTCACAGCCCATAATAGTCTCTAAGTTTATTCCCATTGCTTGCAGGTGAAGTACTTACCAAGCAGATTATTGGAGTAAAGTAAATCCAGCAATATTTCCAAAAGCCACAAGGCTGATAACCAATCATATCTTCAATATTTTCATAGAATTGATCTGCGCCTAAAGAGAGAGAAGAGATGGATATCTACAATGATCAAGCAAGCTAGAACTACTAGTAAGAGCTCCTTCTTCCATCAGTAACCCTTGTTCCAATACATACTTGGAACTAGACAGGATTCAGGAACCCAGCATATTAACATTCCCATATGACTCCCTCCAGTTTTCAAGTAGTGTCAAAGATTTTCAAGTAATTTTGTCTTGTACCAATAGTTTATAAATGTAAACACAGTATGTAGTTACAATACCCAGTAGTTAAAATAATGCACTTACAGTGGAAGTATTTAAGTTGTATTTAACCAAGATTATTTCTTTAACATAACTGGATGAAGGTCAGATTGAACTGTTCAGTTTTAGAAACTTCACATTTACATCAAATATATGTTCATAGTATAGGAGATATACCATAGAACCAGGAAATGGAGATTGTCTCAAAGAAGACCAGGAACAGGAGACACATTCCACTGGCCGAATAGTAGTCAAACAATTTAAACACATATAAGCCGCCCTAAAACAAAGAACACACACATTACTATTAGAAACTCAAGAAAATAGTCAATCGTCCTACACAATAAAACAGAAAGGTCTTCAGGTGGTAATCTTTACCTGGGTGATGTTGGAGAAACCAATGACAAAGGATATAATACAGACAATGAGGATGAACAGTTTCTTTCTCTTCCTCAGGACTGTGGGATATTCATCCATTAGAGCAGTTATGAAGCCTTCCACTGTACAAAACTGTCACAGACAAGTGTAAAAAGTGTAAAATAAAAAGCGTTAAAGTGTTGCAAATCATGTCTGAGCAATTTAATTTAGTAAATAATTGCCATTTCAGTAGTTTAGTAGTTAGTTATTTAACAGTATCAAACAGTAATTAGTTATTTTAGAACTAGGGTAAGTAAGTAAGTACGTAAGTAAATAAATATATATATATATATATAACAAAAAATGCCAGATTAACCCTAAACCTATATCACTGTTTATTCATTATCTTGATTATTTTTTAAACATTTATGTCATAATTTTTTTTTTTTTTTTTTTTTTTTACAAAAGATACAACTGGTGTTACAATTGGAGTACTTTATGATATTCATGGAATTACTGATTTTTAATACAAACTAAACATGAAAAATAACTGCTCATAAATGTTTAAAGTGTCCACATGTTCTCTATCATGTTAGCTAAAATAGCTGTGTGGTCTTTTTGAAGAGAATGTAGTTTAAGTGACGAATGGTGCTCAAACGTAGTTCAGGCAGACCACGGCATGACATCCAGCATCAGCTGAAGCTCAGTTGATTGTAACTCCTCCCACTACAATTAAATAAGATATATAAGTTCATCCATACTTGGCTTAGTCTGTCGCACAGACATGCGATTACCCCCCTCCATCCCCAACTCCTCCTTATGGAGGCAGCTTAATATTGTCCAGTCTTATTTACAGACCTGTATCACTTCTGCATGGAATTTTATATCTGTTGCTTATAAAAAAATTATGGTAATTGCATTAGGCTTCAGGGGGTTCAAACCTCAGTGAGGTTTGCTTGTGGACAGCTCATAATCTGAACCCTTCAGAGCAAAGCCTGCTGCCAAAATACCTCTACAGGACCTCTACAATAATCTCAATCAAACAGAATGGTCCTGACTGAACTTATTTTAATGTGCCGAGTTCTCTTGTGATCTTTGGCATTAATTTCACCTACCTAACACAACAAAATTAAAGTAACACCACATGAATAATTTATAACTTGTTTAGTTTTAATCATTAAAAATCATTAAGCTCTGAAATCTATAGAAGAATAATGGTGCAATGCTGCTAAATGTAGCACCATTAGAGGAGTATTGTGGGTTCAATACAAGCTCTATCAATAACTCTATGGTCTCTGAGGCATCATGTCAACTACTAAAAACAATAACTTAGACTCTTCAAATAGATTATAAAAAATGTTTTTTTTGTTTTTTTTCTCGACAGTCACCTTTATCATATGTGTATGCATGTGTAAAATACCTGACTGTCCAATCCCAGCATCATGAGCATTGAGAAGAAGAGAATAGCCCAGAGTGAAGACATGGGAAGCTGTGTGACAGCTTGCGGATAGGCTAGAAATGCCAAACCAGGACCTGATATTGAACCACAAACCATCAAACACCATAAGTGTCAAGATGAGTCCACTTTCACCATATCACTATAATATTACTCATATTACTTTAATTAAAGCACATTTTAAATTTGACATTTTAAGTATTTTTTTTCTTTCATTTTTTAAATACACTTATTTTGATCTGCTGACTAACATACTGAAGCATATGTGAAGTACTTTACATGTAATTTTAACTAATGTTTTATTCAATATTACATTTAAAATGTACTAAATTGCTACATCATTACAACATTTAAATGCATGGCATACATTCAGCAGTACACTTTAACCATATTTCAAAGACAAAAAATATGAAATTTAAAGTAAATTTAAAGTAGTTATGAAATTATATATACAGATATACTTTAAGTCTTAGTCAAAAAGGCACTCTACAGTTTGTATAATTGCATTTAATATAAATTTAAACTGTAATATTTTCATTTAAATAACATGCAATTACGTGACAGAAAACAATAACTTAGACTTCAAATAGATTATAAAAAATGTTTCTTTTGTTTTTTTTCTCGACAGTCACCTTTATCATATGTGTATGCATGTGTAAAATACCTGACTGTCCAATCCCAGCATCATGAGCATTGAGAAGAAGAGAATAGCCCAGAGTGAAGACATGGGAAGCTGTGTGACAGCTTGCGGATAGGCTAGAAATGCCAAACCAGGACCTGATATTGAACCACAAACCATCAAACACCATAAGTGTCAAGATGAGTCCACTTTCACCATATCACTATAATATTACTCATATTACTTTAATTAAAGCACATTTTAAATTTGACATTTTAAGTATTTTTTTTCTTTCATTTTTTAAATACACTTATTTTGATCTGCTGACTAACATACTGAAGCATATGTGAAGTACTTTACATGTAATTTTAACTAATGTTTTATTCAATATTACATTTAAAATGTACTAAATTGCTACATCATTACAACATTTAAATGCATGGCATACATTCAGCAGTACACTTTAACCATATTTCAAAGACAAAAAATATGAAATTTAAAGTAAATTTAAAGTAGTTATGAAATTATATATACAGATATACTTTAAGTCTTAGTCAAAAAGGCACTCTACAGTTTGTATAATTGCATTTAATATAAATTTAAACTGTAATATTTTCATTTAAATAACATGCAATTACGTGACAGAAAATATTACATTCAGTTAAAACAAAGTGTATTAAAAAGTGTAAAAGTATACAAAAGTGTACATCTTTTTGCAACAATGAAATTTGATAATATCTGAGAGACATAATGACCTGAAGCAGCCAGTTCTTCAATGGGTCTCTTTGTGATGTATGACATGAAGCCCACAATGGAAAATATGACGATCCCAGCAAACATACTGGTGCAGGAGTTAATACAGCACACAATGATAGAATCTCTACAGAAGGAGCAATAATTAAGTCAACTGAATCACAAGACAACAAAGGTACAGTGTAAACTGAACAGAATTTCATAGAAAAGGCACTGTGTTAAAGACAGTTTTTCACATCAGATTGTATGAAATGTAATCATCATAAATGCACAATTTCTGTACATTTGGACAGAGACTAGTAGCTCTTACCTGTAGACATTATTGTTGTAGGAGTTGTAGCTGCCCAGGGCAATGAGAGAACCTAAACCCAGACCATAAGAGAAGAAGATCTGAGTGGCAGCATCCAACCACACCTGAGAAGAAATTTGAAATTAGAAATATTGATAGTACCAGAAGTTAGAGAACAGGGAAATGTCTGTAAAATATTTCCATAGTTGTTCAGTAAAATTACATTCTCTGTCGACTTTTTAAAAGTATGCTAAAGTGTACTTCTTTTTTACAAGAGTGTAAATTCATAAAAAGGGATTAAGCTTTATTGGCATCGATATATACAATTGTACAATTCAGCGTCTATCCTTAATGAAAAGCGTATATAGCTTTGAATTAGTGTTCTATGAGTATCTATGAGTTAACAGCATTGCTATTACAGTTTAGTTACTCCCTAAAAAAATGCAAACATGCCTCTCATCAGGTTTTTGTGAATGTTCTTAAAATATATAACGATGTTTGAAGATCTCAGATTCAAGAATTCATCATTTAATATATCAAATTTCATTTAAAATATCAAATACATTTCAGTATGTTTAATTTTACCTCAGATTTCAATAGCTTGTTGAAGTCTGGGGTGACATAGAAGAGGACGCCGTCTAACGCTCCAGGGAGAGTGACTCCACGGAAAAACAGAATAAAGAGCATGAAGTAAGGATACGTGGCGGAGAAATACACCACCTAATGAGGACAGGAGATAAATGAAGAGAAAGAGTGTCATAGAGTAAATCATTTTAAAGTAGGTGTAGAGGACAACATTATTAAATTGTTGGTGTAATGCTTTCACTGGCTTCTGTTTGATGATTGGTAGGAACACAGTTTTGCCGTGTAGGATAATGATTGCCCTTAATTAGTGATGTCCATCAAGGTTATAGACCGCCAGAAAATGTATTTGTTCTTGCCCGGTGCAAGGATCACATTAAAATTCAATTATCCTCAGAGAAAGAGCAGATAAAGAGAGCAGTTTTCCTTTCTCGTCAGGAAAAATAAATAAATATATAAAATAGCTTACAATTTAATGTGAAGACATGTCCGTTGGCTACTCATCAAAGTGCTTAAACTGTGCAATTTATGCACCACTTACGTTGCCAAATGAACTTGGAAAAATAATGCATAATATACATAATAAAGGCTTTTTTATTTTATATATCTAAAAACTAATGAGATTAAACTGAAAAAAAAAAAAAAAAAAGTTACATCCAGTAGTGTTTCTGAAGAGATCACAAAACTGTGTACAGCACAAACTCTGCAAATAAAAGTCAGAATCAAATTCTTTCAAAACAATGTTTTTTTCTCCTATAGATTTTTTATTTTTTTTTTATGAAACAACACAGTTACATAAAACATACTTTAAAACTCCAAGAAGTCTACTGAGCTATGATAAAGCAATCTCTGAGTAATATATTTTTCCTCTGAGATTGT
The DNA here is from genome assembly GCF_001515625.1 of Sinocyclocheilus rhinocerous. Taxonomy (NCBI): domain Eukaryota; kingdom Metazoa; phylum Chordata; class Actinopteri; order Cypriniformes; family Cyprinidae; genus Sinocyclocheilus; species Sinocyclocheilus rhinocerous. Next base: position 1,029,509 of record NW_015637122.1, read on the forward strand.
CCGGAAATGGAAGAACAAAAATATTCCAAAAGTAAGTTTGAGAATACATGAGATGAAAGAGAAGGCAAATGAGAAGACAAGTATGCCAAGGGGATGAAAAGCGATTAAAGTTTGTTTTTAGAAACAATTCTGGGGTGTCGTATGAAAAATATAAAGAATATCGGCAGTCACACCTTCCCCGTCCACTCCACTCCTTTCCAGATTGAGAAATAGACAAGAATCCAAGACAATGCTAATGTTCCAACCAACGGCCAGCGCAATTCCCCTGGTTCCTCCAAACCTTTTGTTAACTGATGCATGTTCCTCCTATAGAGTAAACAAATATTTAGTTAGACTGTCATTTAACATGATGTGCTTTTGTTGAAAAAGTTTAAGAAATGTGCATACATTCAAACGAGTTATGAGCTATATGAAGTATGGAAGAGGTGAGGAGTTATTCATAATGTAGAAAGAGCAGTGTGAAACATTTTTCTAAATATATTATTTTGTGTTCCATGGATGAAAGTGTTTAGGTAAAGTACATGATAACAAAACAAAACAAAAAATATTCTCAATGGAATCAGAAAAAAAAAGTGCTTTAACCAGCTCAGACAGGAAAATAACTACTCGATCAGTGCAACTGGATTTTAACTTACAACTTCATTAAATATTTGACAAAAATATTAATATCACTATTGTATTGACTCACTCCCAGAACTCAGTGACGGCACTGGTCAGGTTGGTGGTGTCCATCAGACTGTAGTTGGAAAAGCAGCGATCAGTGTTCCAAGGGTTATCACAAGTTTGCCATGGTAACTCCTAAAGAGTGAGAGAGAGAGAGAGAGAGAGAGAGAGAGAGAATGTGTGAAGTTTTGGAAAACCCTTGTGGGTAACACTTTAGTATAGGGACCAATTCTCACTATTAACTACTTGCTTATTAGCATGCCTATTATCAACATATTGGCTGTTTATTAGTACTTATAAAGCACATATTCTGCATGACCAAATTCTACATCCCTAACCCTACCACCATACCTAAACTTAACAACTACCTTACTAACTATTAATAAGCAGCAAATTAGGAGTTTATTGAGGCAAAAGTCATAGTTAATGGTTTGTTAATAGCGAGGATTGGACCTTAAAATAAAGTGTGACCAAAAAAAACCTAAACACTGTACTTGCAGATATTACAATATTAATTAAATAAAACCAAACAGTTGATGGTCCTCACTGAAAAAAATACTATGGAAGTCAATGAGGACTATCAACTGTTTAGTTACACCAGGGCTGTGTCCGAAAGCCTAGCTGACTTGAAGCCTCGCTGCCCTATCAGGCAATAACTTTGCAGGCAGCATTTCTGCATGAAGTCACCTCATGAAACTGATTTCGGACAGGCTTCTGAGGCAGTGTAACGGTTTAATGATGTACAACGAAATAGAATGAGTTTTGGTGCTAACTAAATGAATATTTAATTACTATAATACTGATTTATATGCTATACGTTTGACTGCATCATATAATAATGCTGTTAATAGTGTTCATCATCTGTTTGATTATGTCTTGAATTGATTTTTCCGTACATTTCTGCCATATGTACATTAACTGACAGTCACCACTGACAAGTTACTACTAAATATTGTTAACTTAATTTTCTGTAAAGTTGCTTTGCAACGATTTGTATCATTAAAAGCGCTGTACAAATAAACTTGAATTGAACTTAAATTGAATTGAATTTCTTGCTAGAACTAACATCAAAAGTGCAAAAAGTTAGTCCGAAATATACATTTACACACAAACGAACCACCAAACGCAATTTTCAAATGCCTTCTTTATTTTTTAGCTCAACCATCATGGAATCGAATGCACAGGATTGTGGGATATCAAAGGCATGCAGCGAAGGATGCCTTTGATATGCTGCCTTCAAAAATTGATCAGATGACGGTATTTCATGAGACAGGAAGTGAAGCTAACTTTGGATTCGGACGTGACTTGATGCCTTCCTACATTGGAATGCGTCCTCCGAAGGCAGCATTTTAGAGCTTTTGGACGCAGCCCATGGGTAGGCAAGTTCGGTCCTAGTGTGCTGCAGAGTTTAGCTTCAACCCTAATCAAACACACCTGATCAAGCTAATCAACGTCTTCAGGATTACTAAGGGTATAGGCTTTTTCCAGGGTTGGAGCTAAACTCTGCAGGACAGCAGCTTTCTAGGACCGAACTTGCCAACCCCTGGGTTACACTCATCCTTCAAAATATCTTCTTTTGTGTTCAGCAGAAGAAAGACATTCATTCAGGTTTGGAACAACTTCAGCGTGAGTAAATGATGACAGAATTTAAATTTTTGGGTGAACTATTTTTTTAAGTGTTCTTAACGAGGCTTTAATAACACATTTATGACGATGCTTCTTAACATACTCATACTTAATTTATAATTGCACTCTGTAATGTCAAATGCTTCACATTAAAGTACATTTTAAATTATGTTTTAATTATGTTTTTGTCACGCTTTAAAAATACAATCAGTAATTGATTAGAATTTTAACTGTAGTGTTATGTCAGACTCTTCTGTTTTGTTCCCCACATGCTCCATGTCCTGGTTTTCCCCCATGTTCCTCCTATGCCCTTATTTGGTCCTTCCCGTTCCTGTCCTTATTAATATAATTTGTTCCAGGTGTTCCCTCATTAGTTTCCATGATTTAAGCCCTGTGTGTTTCCATGTCTAGCGTGCTGTCTTAAACGTCGATTCCCATTCCTACGTGTGTGTTCCTTGTTCCCTTTGGATGAATAAAGACTGTAATAGTAACTCTCCTGCGTTCTCCTCGTTCCTCGCTACTCACCGTAGGCAACATCGTGACAGAAGACAGCACCTACAATAAGTAAGCGGCGCCCCTTCTCCCCGTTTTTGTTTCCGGTTTTGAAAGTGTTTTTGTTTTCCGTGTTTTCCACCCGCGATTATGGAGATCGCGGCATGCTTCATTGCGCTAGCCCATAGAGATCTCCCCTTCGTCGAGTATGCCAGGGAGTTCAGCGGGCTCGCCACGGCAACGGCTTTAGATGACACCACCATCAACTCTTTGTTTTGGCACGGGGCCGATTACCATCGCCCCGTGGACCTCCCAGACACCACGGGACTAAGCTGGAGGGAAGGGATCCTCCAGTGTCTGGAGAGCGTCCGGCCCCAAGCCAGAACCAGCCCGCCGGCCGCTCAGCAGACAAGCCCGCAGGCCGTGCCGATGTCAAGCCCGCCGGCCATTCCTTAGTCAAAGCCTGCCGGCGGCGCCGTTCTCCCTTAACCAAAGGAAAAGGATGAGGAGAAAAAGACTGTTCTCTGCCCTCATCCTAGCCCCAGAGCTCGCTCCAGTGTCGGCTCCAGTCCCCGAGTTTAGCCCAGAGAGGGCCCCAGTCCCCTAGTTTAGCCCAGAGAGGGCTCCAGTCCCCGAGTTTAGCCCAGAGAGGTCTCCAGTCCCCGAGTTTAGCCCAGAGAGGTTCCAGTCCCCAAGTTTAGCCCAGAGAGGGTTCCAGTCCCTGAGTTTAGCCCAGAGAGGGTTCCAGTCCCCGAGTTTAGCCCAGAGAGGGCTCTTATCCCAGAGTCTAGCCCAGAGAGGGCTCCAGTCCCCAATTTTAGCCAAGAGAGGATTCCAGTCCCCGAGTCTAGCACAGAAAGGGCTCCAGTCCCCATGTCCAGCCCAAGGAGGGCTCCAGTCCCCATGTCCAGCCCAAGGAGGGCTCCAGTCAAGTCCAGGGAGGGCCACAGTTCCCGAGTTAGGGCCCAGAGAGGGCTCCAGTCCCCAATTTTAGCCAAGAGAGGATTCCAGTCCCCGAGTCTAGCACAGAAAGGGCTCCAGTCCCCATGTCCAGCCCAAGGAGGGCTCCAGTCCCCAGGTCAAGCCCAGGGAGGGCCCAGTTCCTGAGTTAGGCCTACGGAGGGCCTCTGAAACCGACATTCTCCCCAAGGATTTTTCCGTCATGGCTTCCCAGTCTGCCTGCTCTGCCATGGCGCCCGAAACGGGTGCCACTCTGGAGGCCTGCCATCCAGTGGAAGCCTGTCCTGAGAAGCCTCCAGAGCAAAGTGGGTTGTTATGAGGTGCGTGGACGTGCCTTCCGGGAGGGGGGAGTAATGTCAGACTCTGTTTCTGTCTCTTGTGTTTTGTTCCCCACGTGCTCCATGTCCTGGTTTTCCCCCGTGTTCCTCCTATACCCTTATTTGGTCCTTCCCGTTCCTGTCCTTATTAATATCATTTGTTCCAGGTGTTCCCTCATTAGTTTCCATGATTTAAGCCCCGTGTGTTTCCATGTCTAGCGTGCTGTCTTAAACGTCGATCTCCGTTCCTACGTGTGTGTTCCTTGTTCCCTTTGGATGAATAAAGACTGTTAAAGTAACTCTCCTGCATTCTCCTTGTTCCTCGCTCCTCACCGTAGGCAACATCATGACAGTTAACTGTAGTTCATTCAATATTACATTAAAAGCTAATACTTTTTAAATGTACTAAAATGTGACTTAATAATTGCGCAATTACAAATACATTTAAAAACATGGCATACAAGTTTCAGTTGACATAACATTACAGATAGTTTACCACAAATGCTTGTTAGTCAATTTGACAGTAGAAAGACAATAGAAGTAATTATGAAATTACACTTAAGTCCTAATTAAGTCGGTCAAAAAAGCACTCTTAAGTTCAGTCCAAAAACATAACATTCAGTTTACAATTATAGTACATGCTTTTAGATTTTTTAAATATTATTTCCGTAATAAGCACTCTTTTTAATAGCGTACCAATGTGTGCTACTTTGTCCATGAGGGTAAACTGAAGGGGGAAAATGGCATTTTGCATTTTCTGAAGAAAATGAGTGGTGTTCGCTTGTGCACAACTCACAATGCCAGTGGTTACCATGCCATTGCAACAGCATGTAGTTGCTACATTCTCTCTCTCTAAAAAAAAAAAAAGAAGAAGAAGAAGCTGTCACTGTCACAGCAAATAGTGACAGCTTTTGTACCTTTGTTACTGAATAATTATAAGGTAATCTGAGTGGTTTACTTTGTGATGCTATACAGAGGTCTGTTAGGTCTGTTAGGTCACTAATAGTCACTTGATGGTTTTTAGTTGGTTACTATGCAGCTGTTTAGGTTTACTGTGCAGGGTTTAGGGTAGTTACTGGGCATTGCTATGCAGTTTCACCATGTTCTGAGTAGTTATTAGCGCCACATGCTATTGTGGTTAGGTGAGCCACTTAGGTGTAGGTTGCTAGGTGAATTCTAATGTGTTCTGAATAGAACAGCAGAAAAAAGTATTTGTATTAGAGGTTTGTTTAGGTATCTCCAAGTATGAGCAGTCGTATAGTGAAACTTGCTTGGCAAACACCACCATGTGAAGAATAAAGTTAAAGGATAAAGCAAAATGCGTAAAGCAATGAATGGCGAATGAAAAGCATTAATAAATAATAGCACAATGCATTCATAAAACAAAGGCCGGTTTTGTTTCCAACTCCCTCTGTACTGTTTTAGAGATGAGCTCTTATTCCCATGGCAGAAACTGCAGTTATTATTTCTGTGGAGCCTTTAAAACACTCTCTAGAGCAAAGACAGAGCCACAGAGAGCTTAAGGGGGTCAAGGAGGCGGAGAGAGATACAGAGAAACAGGGAGGAAGAGAGAGCTTGAAAGAAGCAGCAATTCTGAGAAGTTCTTTGAAAATCTAAGACAAGTGTAGCTGAATTCACTGGGGCAGATAAAGACATGGATGGTGTGGGAAAAAAACAAAACATATAACCTATTTGACCAATGAATGAAATAAAAAAATAGTTGTAATAGATTTGTAAGTGTTAATCAAATTATCAAGAGAACAAAAATGGCAACACATTCTGTGTTAATGTACCATTAGGTTGAGTATTGTAGTTTAATACAAAAATACAGCCATTCTGTAAATGCCACACAAAATCAAGCATGGTGCATATTGACAATATGAATCACAAATTAAATAATTTGACTTTTTAAATTATTTTACAATTCAAATAACTTATACTTCATTTTTTTTATACTGATGAGTAATGTTTAAACAGGGTAGTGAATAAAACATGCTGAATGGTTGAACAGTTTTGAAAGATAGGAAAGACAAAAAGGAATAGATATTTGTGTATTTGCACTTTTTAATTGACACTCACTGCTTTGAAAGAGTTGAAGAGGTAGTACAGAGCCCAGGCGATGATGATGATGTAATAGATGTTGAGCCAGAAGGACAAAACTACAGCAGCCAGACCCACACCTGACACAAGAGGAGTTTAAGAGTTAAACCTCAAATGATACAGCACAACTAATCCAAAAAATATGTTTCGTGCCAAAACACGTAGATTGTAGATGGGAACGTTCATTCTGCCATACTCTTGTGAAATTCTTCCATCATTTTAAGAGAACTATCTAGACACATAGACACAACCTACAATAGCAGCTACCATTTTTTAATTTAAAAAACAATGGTTGCATAAAAACAAAACAATATAATTTTAGAAAAAATACTGTTTGCTTTTTGCAAAGGTCTCATTTGGGAAGAAAAAGAGAAAATGGGCATATTTCTGAAGTATATGTGCAAGGTAAACTTATTTGGAGGGTTCTAAAAAGATCTGCACTCTAGATGGTGCAGATTCTTTACATGCATCTACTGGCAATCACATAATTTACTAAGCTGATTGGCTTTTTCTGATTCTGCAACCAGTGGGCTTACTTGTAAGCTCATCCTGCAGTGCATTATTAGAGTCCTTCTGAGACACTCCACCTCCCCCAGCTCCACCTGTCTAGATGCTACAGGATTTATGTATGCCTATTCATGTGTATATGTGTGTCTTTGGCAGTGGCAAGTCTGTATTTGCTTTACAGCAGCAAAGCAGATCTAGTCTGTAAAGACAAAATGCGTTACCATTGTCATAGCTGTTAAAATGCTATTCCAAGAGATTTAATGACTGAATTATATTTAGCTTTGTTTAAAGATGAAGTGTGTCATTTCTGTGCTGTTGGAGTCACCAAGCAGAACTGCAAAAATAGTCATACAAAATTTAAACACAAACCCCATCTGTCATTGGTTGAACAAACAAATAGTTCTGCCTCAAACTCATGACACTGGCTTTGACTATTTGTTAATATGTATAACCCAGCCAGGCAAAAACATGTTGTAATTCCATTTGATGGCAGTGCAAAACTTACTGTGAGGCAATAGTACTCCAAATAGCTAATGTGTATAATGTGAATATTTCTCACCTTTCATCATGGGTATTAATTTCCATACTCCTAGCCCCCCCACTGATGTGTACTGTCCTAATGCCGTCTCCAGCAGAAACAGTGGGATTCCAGCAAACACCAGAGTAGTGAAGTATGGTATGAGAAACGCTCCTAAAAATAATGTAATACAAAATGTACTTGTTAAGGTTTTTAGATTTCAGACTTATATGCAGTCTTGCAAAACATCTGCATTAAGATTGAAGTGAACTTTAATACAATCTCCCACCACCTCTTCTATTCATAGTTTTCAGCCATGTGACTGGCTCGAAGTCCTGGAGGGCAAAACATCCATAGAACTGCAGCACAAGCATGTTAATTTTCCATTTGTTTCCAATCCACAAATATTTAGATCACCTCTCAAAAGAATAAAACAAAGATATGTGAACAAAATGCAAGTTTTGGCCATTTGCAATCCATATAAAGCACCCGCCGCAATATTTCAATCACTAAAAACAGTGGTACATTCTAAAACGTTTAATGTGAAAAAAAAACAGTTATATTAAAAGATCAAATTCAGTTTACACCTTATTGATGATGCATACTTTAAACAGGGAAGTAGATGAGCCTGGAATATGAATGCTATGCGCTAAATTGTTAAGTGTTTTCCTCATAATGGTTTTCTATGGGGAAAAAAAAAATTAATGTGAAACTTTGCACATTGTGTTTATATTCTGGGTTCATCTGCTTGCCTGTACAAAGTATGCATCATCAATAAGGTGTATACTGAATTTGGCCTTTTAATATCAGTGTCTTAGTAAATTTCTACTTAATGCAATCCTTGTAAAAATAACTGGCGGTCAGTGGATGAAAGCCTTGTTTTAGAGGTCTGCATTCCCGCGGGACCCGACCAGATTTTTTACGCAGAGTGATTAAATTCCCGAATAAAACGCGGTAGCGGTCGGTAACTCTGGTGTAATTTGAACGGGAGCGGGCGGTCTAACAATATCCCGTTCCCGACATCCATTTAGAACAGCATATCTGCGCTTTATTCTTATTGACCACCGGTACAGCTTGCGCTCAGGACTGTTATGCACGCGCTGCATGCATGCTTTAAACGTCACACATTTTATTTGCATGGTCTGTGTGCAGCATGTGCATAACGATGCTCAGAGCAGTCTGTACCGGTGGTAAATATACGGCCCTCAGACAGGCAGGTTGTCGATGAGTGACAGAGCAGAATAAGGATGGAGCAAAGTGTGGATGAGCTGTCCTTGAAGGACGTTCAACTTGGTTTTGTTTATATTTTGCTTAGCCTATAATTTTAAATGACAGATGACACTTTTCCCACTGTGTTAACAGAAAAATGTCAAACGAATTTAGTATTTTGACAAGACAAATAAAAATTCTGGAAACGAGATCTAAATTTAGCGGGAACGGTCGGGTCGGGTAGAAAATTATTCTAAGCGGACAGCGGGTGAACAAAGAGTGAATATATAGCTGGAGCGGGTGGGTGCGGAATAGAACCTTGCGGGAGCGGGACTAAAAAAAACAGTCCCGCGCAGACCTCTACCTTGTTTTGCCATCCAGGTGGGCGTTCCTGTAAGTGTGTGATGTCACATGAAAACCATGGATCGAATATTCAGAATCCTCACATTAAACATGTGAACAGTCTCATCAGAACCACTTTAATAGGAGTCTCCAAGGTTTATTTTTAGATGTTTGATTAATTTGCATACTCAGGGGTTATCCGAGGTACTAAAGCGAATGCGCAATATTAGCTGGAACTATGATTTTGGGAAAACACTCAATCATTGAGCTAATTGCTAATCACAGAACTTTGTCCAAAATTTTTTCAGAAGTATGGCAGAACCATAGTTTGTTCATGATACTTTTGGGAAATTCACCCCTGGTCTGTCAGCAGGGAAGACTTGGTGGATATTCTACAATTTAAATTCTATTGAGCTCCTGCCACTCGCACTCAAAATGTTTATGGATCATGGTAAGTGTTTTGAGCTTTATTTTACCAAGGAGGGCATGTTCCTCTGTCAACATCTTTTCTTGGGCCTGGAACAATATTCTTGTCAAACTTAGTCCTAATCCTATCCAACACCTAAACTTAACATTATCTGTACTTATAATTAAAGGCAAATCACTGAATAAGTGACAAAAATGTTGTTCAAACCCCAACCACAGCGTTAAACATACTCCTAAAATCTGATTGAATGACAGGAATGTTGTCAGGAGCATGTCCTTCATGGCAAAAACATGGAAAGAATATTGATCCAACCAGGCATCTTCTCAACAGCCTAAGTAACAGCGTTTCTGTCTTCTCTCACCTCCGCCATTCTTTCCGCACAGATATGGGAACCTCCACACATTTCCCAGCCCAATGGCGTATCCAACACAGGACAGTAGAAAGTCAAATTTTCCCTTCCAAGATCCTCTATCTGGTACTGTATTCTCCTTCTCCTCTTCTACAGGAACACTGTTGTGATCCAGGTCCTCAAATGGGACCGCCTGCTTCACATCTGAGGGTGAGTTGAGGTCCACCGCCCTCTGGCCAGTCTTCCCCATCACAGGAACAACGTCACACCACAGTCAGACAATAATCCACCTCAGTCCAGTACTGTATTATCCGTCTGTTGAATGCAGGGCTAATGACTTCGAATGTTTTTAAATGAACACAACACTTCAGATGGGCTTTGAAAGAAGCTAAATATTTGTGTGTTTTTTCTACCGAAACACGATCGATCAGAGCTATATGTGGTAATATTATAGTTTGTACGTTATAACAAATGAGGTGTTATAACATAGTTATAAAACAGCTATAACATAATAGTTGTCATACTATTATAGCTAACGAGTAAAAATATGAGATAATTGTAATTGGTTAATAGTTTTCATATACTGGCAACCTATGCTTTGTACTCCATACACTAAAAACTACCTACTGTTTTTGTATTTTTGTGTTTTACCTATATGGCATCTGTGTAAAGTGCCCTTGTTCTACTCTCCCATGTAATTTCTCTTTAAAACCAATTAAACCACCTGCTTTCTACAGACAAAGTGCAGTTCATGAGAATCATTGACCTTCCAGACAGACGTGCCGATTATCAGATTGCCTTAATGGAGACAATAATTCTTATCCATGTCCTACTAATGTGATGAATCCATCAACTTTATTTGTGACTAACTGTTTTGAAAGTCTACAACCTGCATGCCAATGCATAACGAAACCACCGTCAGATACCTCATTGTTTTCATTTAACGAACAGCCATTATACATTTAGAAACAGTCTCATTAAATCACAGTAAACAATTCAATGTGAGTCAAGTTTGCTTCAGGCTCACTGAGTATTTAAAATATCTCCAACATTTCCTCTGCATCCTTTAGATTAAGAGGAAATTGAATACAGACTTATTGCACAAGGTTTGCATTAATAGACAATAGAGTTCCCAACTCATAATTTTTTATGGTAACTATACCACACATTTAGAGAAGGGGGGTAAAATACATACCTCTGAGACGTCTTTATTCTGTAGTCAGGTGAGTTGAGATGCCACCAACTAGAGGTGAACTCAAATTCTTCATTAACAACAGAACCAAATGAAACTGACCCAATGTCCCAGCTAGGGCAAAATGTTTCCCGTTTTCTCTCTCTCGTTCTATGTATCTGGAGCGGCCCTCTATGCCCTGGTGTTCCTGTGGCTGATATTGAGCTGCAGATAATAAACTTCGACCTGTTGTTTGATAGGATTATCGCTTTACCACACTGAGACCCTGGGGCTACTAAACAACAGTCGATTGCAGTGTTCTCGCATTTTGTGTGTGTGTATTAGTTGTGTGTCAGTGTGTGCAATGATTCTTGTGCCAGTTTGGTTGCCATGGGATATCCCCTTAGAAGAGTGCTCCGTTCTAGCATTGAAAGAGCTTGTTAGGATTTAAAAATGATGCAGGCACAGTGCCTAAAATACAGACGGCATGACGTCTCCCAAAAATGACCCCAAAAGCATGACTTTATCAGTTAAGACCCCTAATTTATGACTGATACTGTACATTTATAATTGGTTTGTAAAATATGGTAAGGTGAATAAAGTAGATTTGAAATCAATAAATGTTTGATACTTTAATACAGCAGAGTTTATCTCAGAGTTGATCATGTGTGGTTTACAAAGATGGTGATATGTTTGCTCTGTTGCCAAGATGTTCCATACTGTTGTAGTAATAGCATAGTAATTACATAGCAATACACTAAGTAATAAGCTGCATCTACATCTACTAAATCTCACAGTATTATATAGTAATTGATAATGAACTCTTTTATTTGAAAAGAAGATCAAGCAAGGTGTGAATGCATACTTTGCTGTAACAACACATCTTTCCCAAATGGTATGCTCTATAGGGAAGGCTCTGATGGAGCATTTTAAGGAATACATACGATGCATTTTAAGGGTGTAGAAAAAGCCAGGTCAGTTTAAAATCAAGGAGAAATTGGATATCTGAAACGAAAACTGGCCATTATGTCTGAAATTCTCATTGGTCAACAGATGCACTTTGGCAAACCCTGAGGTTTTCTGGATGCACATATTTTTACAGTATGTGCACTTAGAGTGTACCTAAGAAAATACTAGATAATATAAGCTAACATGGATTAGGTTTAGGGGTAAGTTCAGGGTTAGTACCTAGTTATTACCCAGTTATTGTACTATAACAGTTATATACAGTGGGTACGGAAAGTATTCAGACCCCCTTAAATTTTTCACTCTTTGTTATATTGCAGCCATTTGCTAAAATCATTTAAGTTAATTTTTTTTCCTCATTAATGTACACACAGCACCCCATATTGACAGAAAAACACAGAATTGTTGAGTGGAACAGGACTGTAATATAAAGTGCTACCAGTTTTCCCATTCATTCGAAATATGTGCCTCTAAATACATTTCTGCAAAACTGAAAAAACGTACCTATACATACGAATCGCTGCAGTTTCCAGTTGAAATAAACACTAGAGGCAGTAAAACTCCAACAACTTTTATTCCTTTTCACACAAAGTATGATTTACAGGTCCACAGTTTTGATTAATAAAGCCTAATTTTAGCACAATTACTTGAGGAATATTATGTTATATATTCAAAACAATTTTAACATGCTGCGACATTTCAAAACTGATACTTTTGAACGTTAGCGTCACATATCTAGCTTCATATGTATGGGTTTTCATGTTCGGTAGGTTTGTTCGGTAGCTCACGCAGTAAGGAGTTGCACTTGAGTGCCAGGGTCACGTATTGAACCCGTGTTTTAATGCCACTCACTGGACATTTCACTTTGAAACTGTCGCGAAACGTGCCGTAAGGTAAGTAATAACGGTGTTGCAGAAATGTATTTAGAGGCACGTATTTCGAATGAGCCTGGGTTGAGTTTTCCTCTACATCCCTGTGATGCACAATCACAATTAACAAATTTGCTGAATATTTGCTGCATAAACTTTACTGTGTAAGCATCCTGAAAGTCACTACAAGTCCTATAAATAATAGTCCTAAAATGAAATGCCATTTAGTTCCAACATGAAGCAAATAACTGTGCCATTGTTACTTTTGATTGGATTAGAGAATAATAGGTGTCCAATCCTGCTCCTGAAGGGCCACCTTGATGCAGAGTACAGCTCCATCCTGCTTTAAAACATCTGCCAGGAAGTTTCTTGTAATGTCAAAAGATTCCAGAGTAATTGGAATCAGGAGGTTGACTAGCTGGTTTAGATGCATTTACTTAGGGCTGGAGCTAAACTAAGCTTAGAGCATCTACTGCAGAAAATAACAATGTGCTACAATGCAGGAATGACAAAAATTGTGGCCAAAAGTATGCGGATACCTGAACACCACACCCTTTGTTTGTCACACATTTAATTTTAGGGTTTGTCCTCCCATTGCTGCCATAACAGCCTCTACCTTCCGAGCTTCCGGGAAGATTTTCCACTAAATGTTGGAACATGGCTGCAGGGATTTGATCCCATTCAGAAACAAAAGAGCATCAGTGAGGTCATGCACTGGTGTTGGGTGATGGGCAGAAAAATCCCACAGACACAATGACACAAATGGGATGGGATGAGTTATGGGCTGAAGTTGAAAGAGTTAGAGGTTTGTTGAGCAATAGCCTTACTCATAAAAAATGTGGGAAAATCTGGGACAAGTGTGAATCTGTCCAGAACTGTCAGTCCATATCTGGTCCATTTCTAATAGGAGAGGTCATAACACACTATAGCAGAGTTTTCTTTCTGTCAAGCTTTGCAATATGACAATGTATATAAGATAACAACTGCTACACCTCATACATCTGGCTGGGTGGAAAGAAAAAACATTCCACATCCCAGTTGGAGTTTGCCTGAAGCCATGTTAGAAAACATACTTTTCTATTGGATTGTTCAAGATTCTGTTGTCTGATAAAACCAGAATTGCTAGGCAATATATCAGGTCCAAACCTTACAAAGCACCTCCATGAGGGAACATCGCTACACTGTGGTACTGTATGGTGATGATAGCTGTATGTCTTGGGGATATATCCTTCTTTTAGTGAATACCACAATTGTGAAGAGTGATGAAAGTCTGATGAGTGTAATTTGCCTTAATGTTAAAATGTATGTTATAATAATCGCATCCCTACTTCCTACAAGCAGCTAAAAATAAGCCATTGATATGCAAATTTGGGGATTTCTGGGATATGTGCTCAATTGTGGTGGATATATTTTTGCTTTATCCAATAAGAAGAAATGTGCATAAACTAAAATAGAAACACAATTACCTAATAAATTTCTCTGCACAATTAAAAAAAAAAATGCTTTGGCAAAGCTAGAGTGAGTAACCTCGGAACTCCATGTGTCCTGTTGACAGAATTGGACAGTTCTCATACGAGCAGTTAGCTTCAAAAGAGCACCTCCGCTATGAGTAATAATTGGGAAACTGACCAAGAACACTGTTATGAACCCCATCCACTTCAGCTGTGTCAATTTCTTTGTGTGAAGCACAGTCCTCTACAATCGCTCACTGGGCAAATGGCATATGGGTTTAGATCATGGCACTTGTAAAAAATATGTTTAGTTTTTAAGCAATGACAGTAAAAACATTTAGTAGATGAATTAAAGGACAACTGCTTTTCAATAAATGAACCATTAAATTGAGAAGGTAATGTGTATTTTTAACTGTAAAAGAACCGTATGAGTCAAATTGAAATCTTCTGGTGTGAGATTTTAACACAGAGTATTTTTTTTCTATTAGCTGATTATTATATTATATATCAGTTTGAATTATATAAGATATGACAAGCAATGACACAACTTGCTATATTAATAGATGTGCAGTCACGCCATAATATTGTCACACAAGCAAGAGTGTGTTTTACGGCCGTATAATATTCAATATAATATATTATTCAGACTTATCATGTATATGTAAATATAAATGCACATATCTGTTATGAAAAATTCTACATTTTTGTGTATTATAATATTAAACCGCATATCGCCTACTCTTTAATTGCCTTTATTGAAGCGCTTGTCCTAATAATTGAATGTCTCTTGCCAACCACTGTAATTTTACATCAAACTGACTGCATATGAACATAAAATCTTTATGGGTTAAAGAGGCTGCTGCTGTTAAAAGTGGAAGCATGATGGATTGTGTGAAGACAGGAAAAAGCTATCAAGAGTGTTACATCAATGTATTTCTAACTGAATATTCATATGCATGGAGCTAGCTCAAAAGCTGAGTTACTTCAAAGGTGTACTTTAGTAGTTTCTTTATCTTTATCAACACTGTGCCAAGAGAGGCATGACTTAGGAAACATAGCGAGTAGAAAACTTGACAAAGCAAATGCGAGTGGCAGTGGATGTTTTGGATGACGTACACAGTTAATGCGTACTTGACATGGGAATGAAAAGACTAAAATCCAAATCACAGTTTTAACACAGCCACAATGTCAACAGCAAATCAGAGGTTACTCGCATTAGGTTTGTCATTGCCTGCAATCGTTAAGCGACAGGCACAGAATTGGAGTTGTCAGAGTTGGTTTTCATCACTCGTTGTATGCTGCCCTCAAATCAATAGAGGCTAATTACACCCCACAATGAACCTGTGTGGCTTATGGTGGCGACACAGTGAGATTACAGAGTTAATACACTGCTTTACATGGGAGGAAACTTTGTTAACACTATCAAACATGGCGCACTACCTGTTCAGTTTGCATGTTTATGTCTTGTCATGCATGAACAGACACTGAGAATGTTTCGCTTGTTATAATTGTGGTATTTAAAATGCAGTCACACTTTAAACACTTTGTGTTCTGTTCACGTCTGAATGTCACCGCTTGACCTCTTGGCTCAAGTACTTACTTAAGGTTTGAGGATCACATAGGGCCATTTTTCCTCAAAACTTATGTGTACTTGTTCATACATTAATCACACTGCAGAAAAACATTTTGCTCAACATTCTTGCTGGATATGGTTGTAAAAATGTCTAAACATTCTTAAAACAAGATTAATTTACTTGAGAAGTAAAGCTGTATGAGAGATTTAGAATTGTTTTCAGAGAATACATTTTGAATTAAGTTCACATTTAATTTAAAATGCCTTGAAAATGACTTGAAAATGTGCATGTGGCAACATTTCTTCAAAATGATGTTAAGTTTCTTTTTGAAGGTTTCATGAAACTGAAGTGTCTAATGAATGTTGCTCAAATTGTCAACAGTTTTATCCAAAATAAACATATATAACAGATAAATAAACAAAATAAACAGATAAACATGAATCTAGCAAAGTTTTATTATGTTGGTTTTGTACATATCAATGCAGCTCAGAAATGAAATGTCTGGTAATTGGCACTAAAATGTAATGCTCTATCACTTTTGAAAATAACGTACCACCTACACTAAGTCTTACCCTAAACCTGACTGGACAGTGTTAACATATAGGATAAAAGTATATTTGCTGAAGCGACCATGCCACTTCTACGAGTCTTTGAGTTCTTTTATCATGTCTTGTGTTTTAACGGACTCTCACCTGATTTGCTCCACAATCCAAGTGCTGTACCAGGTGAGCAATTGAGCAAGTTTACTATGCCAGAAAACCATTACATATGGAGCTGATTATGAGATGGAAATGTCAAATTAGTTCATGCATCATGCACTATCATGCACATGGTAAATGTGTTATGATGTCAAAAGATATATTGTGCAAGGAACCATGCAAAATAAATCTTAATTAATTGACAGTCTTCCAGTGTAATCATAATTTGTGAGAAAAATAATAAAAGTTGTTGCCACTAGTGCTCATTTCAGTTGGAAAATGCAATGAATTGTACGTATAGGCAAATTTTTCATATGATGCCATGTTGCTTATAATATGGTGCTACTTTTTTTAGTTAATTCATCGTTACAAAAATGTTTAGATATTTTACATCGATAATTGGACCAAAAGTCTGAAGAACACAATTTTTTGCAGTAAAGGTTGTGTAGAGCTTCTTGTGCATGTGTGGCAATGCAAGTCACACCTACCAATGCGTTAAATAAATGCAGAGGTTATTGAGCTGCATGGGTCCCTGGCATGCATAGATAGCAGAGTAACATTGAGGAATTTCATCTTTTAATACTGTGACAGGGGACATAAATCTACATCACAAGAGCTGCGGAGAGAAAGAGATTGTGTGTATTTGAGAGACAAGAGGGAGGGGATGAAAGATGCTCAGATGACAGTGTTGTGTGATTTGCCTCAGACCTTGCAGCAAATTTGTACCTTCAGCAAACTGTTTCTCCTAACAGCCTCATTGAGTGGAATTCCAATTTCTTGCTGCACTTTGAGATCAAGTATCTTGTAGAAAATTTCCCAGCTACGGAAGGAGAATTATGCCCCCAAGTGTAGTTTAAATAAAACGAATGGCTCACTGCAGAGATAAGTCATAAAAATTGCATTAAGCATACAAAACCCAAAGATTACAGAGGATTCAGACAAAGATCCAGAGCGATCAATGCATGTTATAATCTTATTGTTCCCCCTTTATATTAGGTGTCTTTAACTACTGTGTACTTACATGCTGTTATATTGTACTTACAGTGCAGAACATTGTTGTGTCCGGGGTCGTCACATGTGGTTGCCGCAAACACATATTTATACCGATTTCATCAGACTCCGAAAATTCTTCAAAAAGAACACAAAGAATGGCCTTCTCAGCTGCCATAGTTGCAACTCTTACGTCATCAGAACAGGGTGTTCAACGCACCACCGTTTCCGTTTAAAAAACGTTTTGCACCGTTTTGTCGGGCTGAACGCAGCCCTGGTTGTAGACAAAAACACAGAGAAGTGGCAAGAGTGCCGATGCAAGATTATAGCATTATGACATCATAGTATACTAACATACAATTTCAATTTCAAGCCTCAAAAACTATTTCCACGTGTTACACTAAATGAATATTTATTTTACAGTCCTGTCCAGGTACTAAACCTGAACACAATCCTAAGTAGTTACCTTTTATTAACTACCTTGTTATATTTTATTAATTAGTTATATTAACCGCCTTATATTACTCAATACTTTCTTGTTTAAGTACAATGTAGTGCATGCACTGTAAGTACAATGTAAGTTCATGTCAGGTAAATCTTTCCAATTCATTAACTTATTCATTGGCATTTCATTAACCAGTTGTGTCGACTGGATAATCTATTGCAAGTTCATGGGATTCCATGTGTTCTAGAAATTTTATTATTTATGCTGTTTTATATTTAGAATTGAATCAACACTGAACTGACCTCAACTGAACAATGACACTGTTGTTTTTTTAGAGCTGCTTTACAGCAGAATTGATCTGTGTTTGCATCATTAAATCATTATTTTCCTGTTTATCCCTGTAAAGCTGCTTTGAAACGATCTGTATTGTATGAAGCACTATATAAATTAAGGTGACGACTTATGCAAGTAAACTGGATTGAATTATTTTTGGACTATCAATAAATGCTGGAATTCCTATTCTATAAAAACACAATAGTGTCAAAATATTGACCTATAAAGCTGATAATTAACCCTAAACTCTTCACAATGTCCAGAAACTGGTTCCCTTGAAACATCCTAGACACTCCTTCCTTTGAGAGCTGCTCCCTAATTGGTTCCCCAGAGTATACTCCTCCATTAAGCCCACCCCCTTGTGCTATGACAGGCAGTGGCAGACCCTAAAGCCATCACATGACAGTATCTATTAACTGAATGTCCCCTCAGATTACATGGATGAGAGGCTCAGATGAGAACATTATAAAGATTGACTGGAAGAGAAAGAGAGATAAAACTCCCAGTACAGGAATTGCGATTTTTACTAATATTCAAACAATATCTTGATTGTGCACCTGCATTTAAAATTGTTCTTAGTAGATCATATCTGTTTTAGAGTTGTTAATTAGAAGTCTGCTTACTTGAAACATAATATAATAGTAAGCTGTCATATAACAACAAAGAATGGACAATTTGAACCAAGTTTTGAAAAATATATTTGGAAAAATAGAAGAAAGAACAGAATGTTTTAATGTGATAAAAATATATCAAAAACTACATTATATTACAAAAATGGGATAGAAACGTGGTATAAAAGAGTCTAGTTAAAGATATAAAGAATAAAGATTCAGTGGTTCTGAAGAATGCTTCAGTCACCAATATGACACATTTTTGAAAAATTAGAACAAGATCTGTATGTATATACCAGAGAGAGAGAGAGAGAGAGAGATGACAAATGTAAATGAGACAAGTTATCACATTGACACTAAAAGTTCTCATAGAGTTGTCATATATATATATATATATGTATACAAATATATATATATATATTAGTTGCTAAAAACTTTTTTTTTTTTTCAGCTGCACTAACCCTTAATTTGAACTCATACAAACAGTTTAATTTCTTCTGAGAACATCAGAATGAAGACTCATAAAAAACACTCAGTACCCTTAAAGGTATAGTTCTCCCAAAACATGAAAATTTTGCTGTTTGTAATGTGGGGTTTGGGTTTTGGGTTTTGTTTCATGTTCATGTTTCTGGTTCACCATCTACTGTGGGGGTTGCTGAGGAGGAACACAGCTATCCTACAGCACCCGCAACATCAGACCTTTTCCATGTCCCGACCATCTTGTCAGGAGTTGTTCACGTCATGCCTGCCAAGCCAAAGCCTGCCCACATCATGTCTACCAAGCCAAAGCCTTCTCACGTCATGTCTGCTACGCCAAAACCTGTTCACGTCATGCCTGCTACTCCAGGGTCTGCTCACGTAATGTCTGCCAAGCCACAGCCTGCTCACGTCATGTCTGCTACGCCAAAGCCTGCTAACGTCATGCCTGCTACTCCAGGACCTGCTCACATCATGCCAGTTAAGTTAAAGTTTTCTCATGTCATATCTACCAAGTCAGAACCTGTTCACTTCATGTCTGCCAAGCCAGAGTCTGCTCACGTCATGTCTGCCAAACCAAAGCTTGCTCACGTCATGCCGGCACATCAAGAGATTCTTCACAACATGGCCGCCATTCAAGAGCTTCATCGCAAGATGGCCGCCACACAGGAGTCTCTTCACAAGATGGCCGCCACGCCTGAGTCCCCGGCGAAGATGGCCGCCACGCCTGAGTCCCCGGCCAAGATGGCCACCACGCCTGAGTCGGATGCAGAGCTTGGGCGAGGACTGAAAAGACTGATTGCTAGTGTGATTGACCCACCACTGATGTCAGTGAGAGCGGCTGACATTCCAGTGGTCCCTACGCTCTCAAGCCCGCCAGGCATCCCACTGTCTACTGCACTGCCCGTAATGGCGGTCGCCATTTTGAGCGTGTGGGCTGCACACTGCGCTCCAGAGTCCTCTCCTGTCCACAAGTCTACTCCTGAGGCCTCTCCTGTCCACGAGTCTGCTCCAGAGGCCTCT
>NW_015637122.1:1049635-1056480 GCF_001515625.1 Sinocyclocheilus rhinocerous
CCTCTCCTGTCCATGAATCCAATCCAGTGTCTCCAGAAGTGGTAGCTTCCGCTGCAGAACCTCTAGAGGTGGCCGCATCTGCTGCAGAACCTCCTGAGGTGGTGGCGTCCGCTTCCGAACTCATTGCCTGCCCTGTCACGGCCACAGAGGTCGTTCACGAACTCACGGTCTGCCCTGTCACGGCCACTGAGGTCGTTCACGAACTCACTGCCTGTCCTGCTACGGCCAAGGAGGCCATTCACGAACTCACTGCCTGCCCTGTCATGGCCATGGAGGCCGTTCATGAACTCACTGTCTGTCCTGCCACGGCCACGGAGGCCGTTCACGAACTCACTGTCTGCCCTGTCACTCTGTTTTAGTCAAGTCTGTTCATGCCTCGTCAAGTCTGTTTTAGTCAAGTCTGTTCATGCCTCGTCAAGTCTGTTCATGTCAAGTCAAGTCTCGGATTATTGTTTGGATCACCTTTGTAAATAAACTGCACTTGGGTTCATACTTCAACTCACCTTCAGTGGATTGATCGTTACACTGTTATTGTCAGGAGCCATGGATATTAATTTTCCTTGATATGGTTATTTTATTCTCAAAAATGGGTAGCCATTGATTTGCATTTTATGAATCACCAAGGACCACAGTTTCAGCTAAAAACTTATTTACTGTTCTACTGAAGAAAAAAAAAGTCACCTACATTTCGGATGGCTTGAGGGTGAGTAAATTAAAAGCAAATTTTCATTTTTTTGGGCGAACTATCCCTTTAGTTATGCATATTAACACAGTCAAATTTCCAGCTGAACCTAAATTTGTTCATTTGACATCCTGAGTGATATGTATTTCACGTGAGCAATCGTATACACTGTAATGAAATGCATTGTCAAGTAATCTAATATATACTTTATATTTAGATTAATTGTTTTTATTCAAGTCAAAGATATTATTTAATATAAGGTCCTATATATATATAACCTAAAGTAAAATAATCGTTTTGCCTTCTCAAACTCCACTGGTGTGTTCTTTGTTTGCTTTCTCTTCTCCATCTTCCTGAATGTGTCTAGATCTCTGTGGTTTAATGATTACGCGATTAAATAGTGTGAGGCGTGGACTGTTTGGTCGGAGCTGCTTCAGGTCACTAGAGGGGGTGATGATGTCACGACCCTGAGGAGATGGAAAGGAGATTGATTCATTAATTGTACAATAAATGTCCTGAAACTACATGACGTGTGTTTGAAAAATTATGGGTTGTTATAGATTGCAGTAAGGTTCCAGAAGTAAACTGATTTTGAATAATTACGTATTGTGAACAATTAACTGATTTTTAACAATTGTTTATAAATATTTTAAGATAAACCTACCATAGGCTCTTAGGTTGTTAATTTTTGCTTCTGTAGAATTCAACATGATTTCAGTGCATTTTTATAAAATCTTGTCCATTAGCCCAATTCATAATGAAGAACTACAATACCCACAATCCCAAAGAAAGAACCACGAATCAGAGAAGAGTCTGTTACCATGGAAATGTAAACTCTAGCAAAACATTACAATTATGTGATTGAGTTGTTCTCCCTACTAAAAAGTACTTATATATTTGTACATATAATATACTGTATATGTAATGACTGTAGAGCTATAAAAAACTATTTCATATTATTTTATTTTATTTTTTTGTTTGTTTGTTTCTAGTTCATTCAAAGATGTACACTGCCTTTACCTAAGATGTACACTGCCTTTACCTATATATATA
The DNA here is from genome assembly GCF_001515625.1 of Sinocyclocheilus rhinocerous. Lineage (NCBI taxonomy): Eukaryota > Metazoa > Chordata > Actinopteri > Cypriniformes > Cyprinidae > Sinocyclocheilus > Sinocyclocheilus rhinocerous. The sequence continues at coordinate 1,051,371 of NW_015637122.1, forward strand.
TATATATATATATTTATTTTTTTATTTTTTCAAATCATTGTTTGAAATATTGTGATTAAGTTGGTTGGTTTGGTTCGTTATTTAGAACTTTTTATTGAAAATATTTTTAGAAATCACTATTGAGAAATAAATGGGGGAAAATACTTCCAGAACCAAGACTGCTGAAAAAGTATGTGATCACTGTTGAGTATTATAAAATCCTACTAGGCAAATTATGGGTTTTCTTTTATTATACAATGTTTACACACAGAATTATGTGTTTAAGTGTAAAAAAAAAAATCAGTATCAGTATTTAACAATGGAGGACAGATGCTGTGACAGATGGAATTAACTGAGATGGGATGAATGCATGACTAAATGATGAACGGATGGGTTGGATGGATTGATGGATTTCACTCACCCTTCCTAGAGAGATGAATAAGAAGATTGGGATGCAGACCATAGGAATTACTGTGAGCAGAGGTGCCAAATTGTAACTCCAGTCCGGCACAAATTCATCAGCTGAAGATACTGATTTACTACCCAGCAGGTTATAGAGCAGAGTAGCCTGAGGGGGAAATAAGAGAGCATATTCCTGTACTTCCAAAATGAATACTGGATTTGATGAAAAACTTAATTCACAATTGTTGATGAAATATGTTCAAAATGAAGATGCATAAACTACACAAAAATGCATACAACATCATGAACATACTACATCCACCATGTTGATGTACTTTAAAGACCTTGAGCCTGAGCTGTGCAACACTGGTCTCAAAATGATCACTGACTCATTGTATTCTAATCATTGTAAATTACATATGGATAAAATTGTCTGCTAAATGAGTAATTCTAAATTAAAATCTATTTTAAGTAGCTATAGTTTGTCACTTGTTGTTTTTAAGTGTGTAATATATATATATATATATATGGTAACACTTTATTTCGATAGTCCACTTTAGACATTCTATTACAGATTAATGAATGGTTTGAAAGAATGGATGCATAGCTGGATGGCCAATGAAACATTAAATATTAATTGGTGAACTAATGAGAAAACATTGCACATTTTCTAACGATAAGCAAAAACAGTTAGAGAAGAGTGAGAAAGTGCTAGAGACAAAATGTGAACTCACTGCACAGATGAGAGGGGTAATGAAGAGCCAGCAGTACTTCAGCACAGGGAATGGTGCGTATCCTATCATATCCTCAATGTTGTCATAGAAACGGTTTGCACCTGCAAACCAGCCATTTGCATGACATTTTTTTCTTGTTTACCTTTCTCCCATTTTAAAAATGTATGTCTTATTGCAGTTTTTATACACAGTAGGCTATTCGTTTTTCGAGTAGCAAACCTTAAACTCCATGGGGAGTTTTATTAGACAAAGTATAGGGCTAAAAGTTGAACTCACTCATATGTCTATGTTCAATAATCACCCATAATTGAGTCACATTTTATGAGCGGTCATATTATAATATAATTACATAGCAATAATTATATAATACATGGTAATTACATAGTAATTATTTGATGTAAGTTTAGAAAAGTTGTTTTATTTAAAAAAAATATTATACAGTGTAAAGAATGTAGTGTCAGATAAATTAACTACTTTTATTTGATGGGTAGGATGGAGTGAAATGAGTCACTGTAAAGCAGTATTCACAATCCATTTTACTTCCATAATGTGTCAAAGAGAAACAAGATATTCAATAAAAAAAAAGGTTTGCATGCTTCACATTGTATTGTATGTGAAATACTGGGAATTTCACAGGAACAGGTTAGTGTCTCTTACCATACACCCATGCGACAACAATTGTCTCAAAGCAGGCGATAAAGAGCAAGTTAGTTCCACTTGGGCCGTAGGTGTCCATCACAGTAAACAGATGGAATCCTCCCTAAAATATGGCATGCAGTAAAAGTTAGAAAATATCTAATCTCTAATATCTATCTATTTTCTTTTTTCTCTATACCTTTGTGATGAATGGCAGACCCAGTAAGAAGCAGATGACGGCGATTAGCAACACCAACAGCTCTCGCCGCTTCCTTAGAACTCCAGGAAATAGGTCAGTGAGAGCTGTGGCTAAACTCTCCACACACACAAACTTCAAAAGACATAAATATAAACCCTCATGCATGTAGTGAAACCTAAAGACTCAAAAAATATCATAAAATATCATGTGAGGTTGAACAACCGTACCTGGCTGTCAAGGCCCAGAAGGAGTACCATAAAAAAGAAAAGAACAGACCAGAACTGGGGTCCAGGTAACAGAGAGAGGGCTCTAGGGTATGCTATGAAAGCTAATCCAGGACCTGCAATAAAATAAAATAAAATAAATAAATCATCATTGTTGCATAACCTTGATTATTAATGCATGCGTCTTAATAATAGAAGAATATATTTTTCATTAAATGTATTTATTTTATTTATTTATTTAAAGGGGTCATATGATGCGATTTCATTTTTTCCTTTCTCTTTGGAGTGTTACAAGCTCTTGGTGCATAAAGAAGATCTGTAAATTTGCAAAGACTAAAGTCTCAAATCCAAAGAGATATTCTTTATAAAAGTTAAGAGTCATAATGTTCTTTTTAGCAGCATCATATGACCCCTTTAAGTATATGAAATATTTTGTGCATACATTACATTTTACATTTTTTATTTATAAATGATTGTGTGTCCAAAGTAACATTCAGACATACTGTACACAGGCCACAAATGTTGGCCTGAGATGCTCTCTTGTGGTGGATAGCAAAACAGCAAGAGATTATGATAGTACATGGTCAAAAAGAGGCCTTGCTTGCAGTTGGATTGCCAATTCATCCTGAAAGTGTTCAGTGAGGTTCAGATCTGTGCTTTGTGCAGATCTTTCCCACTAGAATATTTTATGTGTGTGTGTGTGTGTGTGTGTGTGTGCAAAAATGTGCATAGAGGCATACAAGTCACTGGGCTCTTTGATACGCCTCATTGTACTGTAAATGTTTGTGTAAAGAGATTAAAAACACCATCTGTAACCCATTCATTAGAAGGCAGTGTCCACATATTTTTTGGCATGTATAATGTAGACCCATATACGAAGCCCCTTAAAGGGAAATGATAATGGTAGAAAATGAGATGGGAGGAAAAATGCGGATGTTTTATGAGTGGACACAAAGTTTGTTGAGGGAACGTAATACTTTTGCAAGAAAAAAAACAAATGTTTTGTGAGAGAACGCAAAGTTTCTTGGGGGAACACAGTACTTTTGCAAGCAAACGCAAAAGCTCTGAAATATAATTTTTCCTCCCATCTCATATATCATTGTTCCATCACCACGTCCTCTTAGGGGCTCCATTCCCATAAATAATGTAGTGTACTATATTATATCTAGACAGCTTATATAGTCTCATCAAAACAATATTTACCTGATGATGCTAAGTCTTCCATGGGTAAACCTAACTGATGGGCCATGAATCCCAGAATAGAAAAGACCACAAATCCAGCAAAGATGCTGGTGGAGCTGTTCAGAATACAGAGTGCTATACAGTCCCTATGGAACACAGAATATAGAGATAACAATAAATGATGAAATGCTGGTGACTGTGATATGTTTCAATGGGTGGGGTGCAGAACATTAATGCAGGAGGTTACTGACTTGTAGCAGTCATTGTTGTATTTGTTATAACTGCTCAGTGCTGTTAGGACTCCTTGACACACTGCGTAGGAAAAAAACACTTGTGTGCCTGCATCACGCCACACCTGCAGAAAATGAGATAAAGATGCAAAATGCAATTTATTTTTAATTTTGGGTGAATTTGACCTGGACATTTCTTTATGAGATTCACAAATTTACTGTAGACATCCAGTTTTGTTTGTACCAGATTGAGCAATGCACTCCTCGAATGGGCCTCTAGTCTGCACATCTGGTTACTATAAGCAGGGTTAGAGGGCTGACATCCTCCAATTCAGCATCGCAATGCTAGTGTTTATTCACTTTTCCAAGGCTGTATATGCATGATACCCTATCCGCCTATATATTTATACACACTTCTTGTGTGAGTACATGGTCTCTGAGAAGGCAAGGGAAAGTAAGAAAGAAAATAATCAACAGAACAAAAATAAAACAAAACAAATGCTGCTAAATAATATACATTTTTATAGCTTTATACTGTCCTACAGCGGCACCAATAGATGCAGTTTCACAGGAAGGCATCATCTATAATGCCTCCCATAAGCTCATTGTGTTCTCACTGAGGTCCCAAACAGGGGTGAAATTGTGATTTCGGAGGTAGAATAAAGCTAAATCTGGCCATGATTCTGGTGTATGAGAAATCTTCTTCCAAAAAAAAACAAACAAAAAAAAATGCCTTGAAGAGGGGCGTGGCCCCCCTTTCTATAAAAACCACTTGAACTTTCTGAGTGAGTACTGTTGGTAAACAGATATAAAATGTGTGTAATGTCAAACATAAACTAGACTATATATACAAAGGAACAAACAACCAAGGGCAGGTGAGCATAATCAATTAACCAATGAGTAACCTAGGAAACTAACCAGTGGCGAGAAAATGAGGACAAAGGAAACTAGAACGACCAATCATAGGGCTCTCCCCTCAGTAGAAATCAATGTATGTGGGCACCTAGATTGGACCGAAAGCGCACTTTAGCATCTGCTATTAAAGGGACAGGAGCTTGACAGTGTAAATATACAATTATTTAATTAATACAATTATACAATTAATAGTAATTTACAATATGTACTTACTACAGGGTTAGGGTTTGGTTTAGGGTTAGTTGAGAAATTAATGAATTACGTAAATATGAAATTATGCATAATATAAATTTCTATTCCATCCATCCATTCTCCATTCGCCAAACTGCTTATCCTGTAGGGTCACAGGGATGAAGCCTATCTCACAGTCTCAGGCCTCAGGACACCCTGGACTGATGGCCAGTCAATTCTATCCTAAAATTAATTCTAATGCCCAAAGCTACAAAAAAAAAATCAAACAGTATAAACATGAATTCATATTAGTTTTAAAAACAACAAACACAGAGTAGGGGCAAGTAGCGGCTCCTGACTGTAAATTTAGGTGGGGCAGATTCTGGGTGCACTCACATGCACACACACTTTTGGCAGAGATCTAATGTCCTTGCGTTA
>NW_015637122.1:1056538-1076819 GCF_001515625.1 Sinocyclocheilus rhinocerous
CCAGATTCTGGGTGCACTCACATGCACACTTTTGGCAGAGATCTAATGTCCTTGCGTTATTCAGCCTGTGGGCGGCACGCTATTGTTGATTGACAGGCTTGAAGTACACACAGAATGCTATAGAATTATTGCCTTAATATTGTCTCTGAATGTTGATTTAGAAAGTGAGGAAACGAATATCATGTCTCATCTTAAAACGAACATAAAACAAACACAACAGCTTTTTACGCGAGCACATTTAAACTAAAGGATTAACACTTTCATTAACTTAAAACACTACTCCATATAGGAAATACAGACATGCCAGCTATTTACTGACCTGATGCAGACACATATAGCTGAAGCTGACTGATATAGTCTTGGTCTGGAGCGAGATAAGGTAACATAAAATAAGTGGGGCAGTCTCGAAACTGCCCAAATGGCTCTCAATTAGTGTGTTGCAGATCCACTTTTCACAACAGATTTACATTGTAAAATTTGTGGGGCGCTATTGAGTTAGGAAGGACACCGGCACAACTGCCCCACTTAGTATAATTTTACATGCCTGCCAAAGCTTGTGATGAATTTTAATATATCCTGCGCATTTAAAATTGTCAAGAAATATTTGTTGCCGAATGCTGAACACATTTACAGTTTATTATTTATTCCGTTTATATAGAGGTCTGTGTTTTGGGTGAATATTTTGGTGGGGCTCTGCCCCACCTGCCCTTACAGATGAGCCGTGCCTTGTAGTGGCTCTGCTTCTTCATTTCCGAAGTCTACCCTGCAAAACCGATGTTAATTGCAGGAGGGGGATACTGAGTGGAGGACACCCTAAAACAACCCTGTGATTCTTATTTAACACACAATTCCAAGATCTCTTCTATGCTGCCTCCCTGCCTCACTTTTCCAGCTGCCAAGTATAATTCCAACAAACTTATTTTTTTACACCTCCCTACTATATATCCAGAACAAACCCCACAAGACAAATGCGGCTCCCCTCCAAAAACCAAAAGCACCTCCCACGCAATACATTGCCTTTTTGCCTCATTTTCTCTCCAATCTTTATTTTGTGTTGCAATGAAAGCAAAGAAAAACCCTCTCTAAGAAAATAATTTTCTCACTTGCATTGTGAAACTCCTCTCACAAAAAAACAAATAAATTCTATAGAAACTCTTTCAGAAAACAAAAGTTACATATTTTGGTGTCCATCTGTTTTCCCCTCTATTTCTATGTACAGACCCAGTAATAGCAGCTATGCCTGAGGCTCAGAGAAACAAACCTCCCTGTCTGGAACCATTACAAAGTCATCATAGTCAATGAGTTCTTAAGACCATTAATAGGTCATTTTCAAGGAAACAGAATGCTCCTTTATGGATTCCAATCCAGCCAGACCACCCGCATGACCCAGATTTACACATTTGGACTTTTCTACACATGCTACATGAATAAAACAGAATATTTACTTTCTTAAGAGTCATCACAGTAATGTACTATTCCATGAATTAGACATAACATGAAAAGCACATGACAAATCCAACTATACAATTTTACTTTATTATTATTATTTTTTTTTTTGTGTGGCAATTTTACTTCAAATTGTAATTCAAATGTACTTCAAACTTCAAAATGTGATCCGCATCTGAAACATCTTTCCGCATCTTTCATTTATTTCCAATTTATTTTTGAATCCCGATTCCCATCCAACCACCTGCTTTTTAGAGATCAGGCAATCGGGCAAGTTTTGGTATACATTTCCACACTGTAATTCATTAGAGTACGCATGGATCTACACCGGATCGACAAGAAATAGTAGTTCATCCAGGTATCTGTGGGACGGTCATTTCAGCTTACTATATTTGGGACTAATTCTAACATCAGATATTATTAAAGGAACGCTCCACTATTTTTGAAAATAGGCTCATTTTCCAACTCCCCTAGAGTGAAACAGTTGAGTTATACCGTTTTCGAATCCATTCAGCCGATCTCCGGGTCTGGCGTAACACTTTCATCTGCAGCTTAGCATAGATCATTGAATCTGATTAGACCATTCACATCTCGCTCAAAATGACCAAAGAGTTTCAATATTTTTCCTATTTAAAACTGGAATCTTCTGTAGTTACATCGTGTACTAAGACCGACGGAAAATGAAAAGTTGCGATTTTCTAGGCCGATATGGCTAGGAACTATACTCTCATTCCGGCGTAATAATCAAGGAACTTTGCTGCCGTACCATGGGTGCAGCAGGCGCAATGATATTACGCAGCGCCTGAAAATAGGCTAACTTCCGCCAACATAACCAACGTGACCACCTGCTTGCACAGGGAGCGTGCCTTCCGTTGGAAGTTACCTAGCTGGGGACTATTTTTAGGCGCTGCCTAATATCATTGTGCCTGCTGCACCCATGGTACAGCAGCAAAGTTCCTTGATTATTACGCCGGAATGAGAGTATAGTTCCTAGCCATATCGGCCTAGAAAATCGCAACTTTTCATTTTCCGTCGGTCTTAGTACACGATGTAACTACAGAAGAGTCAAGTTTTAAATAGGAAAAATATCGAAACTCTTTGGTCATTTTTTAGCGAGATGCTAACGGTCTAATCAGATTCAATGATCTATGCTAAGCTGCAGCTAAAAGTGCTACCGCCAGACCCAGAGATCGGCTGAATGGATTCGAAAACGGTAAAACTCAACTGTTTAACTCTAGTGGAGTTGGAAAATGAGAATATTTTCAAAAATAGTGGAGTGTTCCTTTAAGGGCAGATAGCATGCAAAATGGGAAGTAGGGATTGTGTGCACTTACATCAGGATTAGAGAGTTTACTGATATCAGGATACAGATAATAAGTAATTCCAGTTGCAGCTCCTGGCAGTGTCACTCCTCTGATGAAAAGGATGAACAGCATTAAGTAGGGGAACGTAGCAGTGAAGTACACAACCTGCAAAACAATGATGATACATACATATCATGTTAGTTAGGGTGAGCTGTACGTCCTCTTTTTCCCGGACACGTCTTGGCCAGGATTTCTATATTGCCTAAAATATCCAGGTTTTGGCTTCGTTTTCCTGTTTTCATACTTGCTGTAGGTAATGATCGAAAAGTAGGCATTGTACATAATCGACCAATCGTGTCGCGTGAGAAGGTGGGATCTACAGAGAACGGTCAAAGTGATGCAATTATGCGTACATATTAGGTGTTCGATTTGAAGCTGCCCTGCGCAGACTGATCGGTGTATGACATCAAAGTACTGTGAGAGGGATTTGCAAGCATAAAGGAGCTGTCTGCTCTCTATAGCTCTTGTGGTACTTTGATATCATACACTGATTGGTCTGCGCATGGCTGCTTTAAGTCGAACACACCTATATACGCGTGTTTGCATCACTTTGACTGTTCTCTGTAGATCCAATCTTCTCACGCGCCATGATTGGTCGATTATGTACATTGGTCAAACTACTTTTCGATCAGCACCTTCAGCAAGTATGAAAACAGGAAACAAAACCTGGATATTTTAGGCAATATAGAAATGGCCAGAGCGTGTCCGGGAAAAAAGAGGACGTATGGTCACCCTATGTTAGTTGACTTTTCTAAAATATCCCAGTCCCATCTCGATCTTTCAGCAGTGTTACATATATAAACGAGATTCCCATAGACTAGCAGCCACATGCAGAAAATAGACATTTAGCCATTAGCGCATTAGCTATTAACCGCTTAGCCATGTTCTAAGCAACCACTCAAAACACCTTAGCAAACATTCAGAATGCCACAGAAACCACTCTGAACATTAAATGGATTAGCTAATACTGGGAAACTCCAACATTGCATCGGCACATTTTTCACAAACAAGCTCAATGCACATTTCTTCTGAAAAATATTGTTACTTAACATGTTCTCTTTTATTTACTTTTTATGTAGAGATTGCAAGTTGATATTTAGCATTTTGTTCAAACTAGATTTTCTGAGGAAAATAAGTGTGTGGGGCTTGAACGTACAAAGCTAACTGCTATTATGATAAGGTGTTGTGGGTGGTTGCTAGTACTGTATGTTGCTATACAGTTGCTAAGGTATGCTGAATGCATGCCTGATAGCACACATATGCAGAGATGTCTATTTGATGACAGTGTTTTTGTGTGGAAAATCTATTTTTTCAGAGCATTTGCATCTGCAATATGTCTTTAAAATGTTTTCTGTCTGAAGTTAAATATACATTTAAAAAAACAACCCAGGCTCTTTGGAAAAAAACATACCTGTGGTGACATTTCTTTAAAATTATTATGTTGCTACTTGCATGTTGAAATGTCAAGTAAATGGTGCTAAAAGCATGTTCAGTTTATCTGAAACAGATGAACATGAAACTGGCAACATTTTTTTACGTTGGTTGTTATATGTATCATGTCAGTTTGGAAATTAAATGTCCGATGAGTGGTGTCAAAAGGTTAATAGTGATGCTGTAGAAGTATTGTTCATTCTTAGTTCATGTTAACTAAATTAGTTAACTAATGTTAATGAATAAACCTTATTGTAAAGTATTACCAACCTAACTGATAATGTTAACAAAAGCAAACGTGAGATAAAAAAGCAATTTATGAAGCAACCTTGTCGTTTTAGCTTCTACAAGCTTTTAAGCTCCTTTATTATAATTCATGTTTCATGGGAATTGTACCTTAGCGCTCTGGATTACATCCAGCTATACTAGGTGAGCTACAGAGCAAGTTTACTACTTTAGAAAAGCAATGAAATTATACTGGTTATGTGATGTACACATCAAAATTTTCTAGTTTACAAATCATGCACTATGGTAAAAGTGTTTTGAGATCAAAACATAGTATTGTGCAAGGAACTGTGTGAAAATAAGTCTACATTAATTAATAATTAGCCTTGTAATCATTATCGGTGATACTACATTGGATGGTGTGTGTGTGGCTGCCAGCTGTTGCTAAAATGGTTTGAATGACTTAGAATGTTACTATTTGATTGTAAATGTGTTCTGAGTGGTTTATTGGGAATTGCAAGGTTGCTAGAGTGTTATGGGTGGTTGCTCAAAAGAATACATAGATTCTGGTCCCTAGATATGGCTCAGGTCATTCACTGTAAGTCTATGGGTTTTTACAGTGTTTGTTTATGGTAATTAAAATTATGACATTGTTTACTCTTGATTATTTCATTGACAGACACATGTGCATGAGTATCAGCTGACCTTGCCTGTGGTCTTGACTCCTTTAAAAATGCAGAAATAACAGATAACCCAAGCCAAAAGAAGACACATGGCAAGATCAGCATTTACAGTCCCCAGACCACCACTGTTTGCCACCCGCAACATACGATGGCTGAGGGTACACACAAAAACACACACATATTATAAACATCACATTTTCATTTTAGTTCCATGCATGTCAAGACTCAAAGTTTTAGATTTCTAGTTTTAGGATAAACCTAGGCCCACAATCACAAAAATTCCCATGATAGATGTATCTTTGCCGTGATTTAGTTTGGTGGGTTTTAGTTTAGGAAACTGCACAAACTATAAACATGTTGTTTTCATTTAATTCACTGGCTCTGTGGTTCAGCCCAGATTTCTCAATATCCCATGTCTTCCTGATGAAACATTAAAAGTCTCTGTCTCACAGATGTTGGATGTTTTTCATTTTTTCCCACCCTGTTAAGGGTAGGGGTTATCTAACTCATAGTCCAGGACTTGGAAGACAACTAACCCTAAATTAAGTGAGTTTTCTGAATAGTTTCTAAAGTAGCTGACTGACACTAAAGCAAGTTCCACGTTGTTAAAATGGAAAATGTGCAGTTGTTTTTATAAGGATGTGAGTTATAAAGTCAGAACTGCATGAAATAGTCGAAATTGCATGTTATAAAGTCTGAATTTTGAGATATAAACTTGCATTTCTGAGAAATAAAGTCAGAATTACTAGATAAAAACTCACAATTCTGTATTTTTATCTCAGAATTGTAAGATATAAACCCGCAATTGCAATTCCGAGGAAAAAAAGACAATTTTCTTACAATTGCAAGTTTATATCTCGCAATTCTGACTTTATTTTTCACAATTATAGTTATATAGCCATAAAGTTATAAAGTCCATTAAAGAGCTATAAACTCAGAATTGTGATATAAAGTCACATTTGCATGTTATAAACTCATAATTGCAAGAAATAAAGTCGCAATTATGATTTGTAAAGTTATAAATTGCATGTTATAAATTCACAATTGCAAGATATAAACTTGCAATTCTGAGAAATAAAGTCAGAATAGCAAACTGAACTGATTCTGAGGGAAAAAAAGAAAATTTTCTTAGAATTGCGAGTTTATATCTCACAATTCTGACTTTAATTCTCAGAATTACAAGTTTGTAAGTCAGAATTGCGAGATATAAACTTTCTTTTTAAAAAGATAAAAAGAAAAAAGTAAGAATTGTGAGTTTATATTTGTGAATTTGTAACATTTATAACTCGCAATTGCGAGTATATATCTCACAATTCTGACTTTACAACACACAATTGCAAAAAATAAAATAAAAATAAAAGTCTGAATTTCGGGTTTATTTCTCGCATTTCTGACTTTATAACTCATAATTGTGAGTTTATATCCCATAATTTATATCAGAAATGCAAGTTTATTACACACAATTCTGAGGAAAAAAAGTGAGAATTGTAAGATGTAAACTCACAATTGTGGGGGGGGGGGAAACCCTCAGAATTGTGAGATAAAAGTCACAGTTTTTACTTTTTTAAATTTTTATTTAGTGGTGGAAACAGGCTTCCATAGCTATTGCTGCCTCACACGTAAAAATGACAGTAACCTGTAACTTAATGTAATCATCATAGGCTAATTTGTAAACAAACAAACAAATTAATTAATGAATTGGTTGTTCTGGGTGGTATCTAGAGTGTTGTTATTAAGTTGCTGAAGCCAGCTTTGATTTTCCACTGGCTGTTACATCTCACACATAACATAAAAGTTTGAAACTGCATTGTAACAATCACAATTTTAAATCGTAACAGAGTTTTGAGTGTAGGTTGCTGAGACTCAAAATAAATGTGTGGCACTAATGCATATACAGTATTTGAAATGTTTAAGTAGCAGATGATGTAACTTACAACCAGTAGTCTTGTTCTGGGGAGATCACTTTAAAAGGCGGCCATTCGGATTCATTTTGAAAACTGATGAAAGAAAGACATAAAGAGAGCTTTTCAAGGGAATTCTTTTCAAACAAAACAGCTGTTTCTGTGTTGTGATAAGTTATACACACTAAGCTTGGTCTTCCTATTTCTAATTTGAAACACTCTGCTGAAGAAAAAAAAAAAGCCTAATCCAGCCTTAATGGTTTGCTTGTCTTAGCTGGTTTAGGATGGTCTAGTTGATTTGCAAATAATGTTTTAAGCTATTTTCTTCCTGCAGCAGACAGAAAAACACAAAACTTATAATATGAAGAGCTGTGTAATATTAAGTTTAGAACATATACATTAAAGGATTTCAGTGAAATGTAAAAAAAAAAACTTTTTATTATTAGGCCTTGTTTAAATACACCTGCATCTGTCTGTGTTCTTTTGGTTTTCCTGTTAGATGAGTCCAAACAAAGAATACATAATGCATTACAAAAGGGTCTTTGTTTAGGCAACTTTTCCAACAAATATGTCTGAAATCATCTAAAGCCTGAATCCAAAGAACATCTTCCATGACCCTGTAAACATCCGGGAGAACAACAGACAGTACAAGTGTTTTGATTTTGTACTCTGTTGTTAAGTGAGGTTACCTCATGCTGTAGTTGTCATGTTTATCCGTTTCATTGTAGAGGAAAGACCAGTCAGTGTCAGGTCTGTGTAAACCTGTGTAGGTAACACTTATATTGTGGCAGTTAACTGTTGATAAAATGAGAGATCAAAGTTAACTCTAAATTTATCTTAGATTAAATTCAGTAATGATGAGTTTATATTTACAATATTATTAGTTTTAATATGTATGTTATTTATTAATAATTCTATATTTTAGAGAATAATGGCAGAACTCATTGCCATTGTTTAGAACAGGGGTGTCCAAACTCGGTACTGGAGGGCCACTGCCCTGCAGACTTTAGCTCCAACTTGCCTCAACACACCTGTAGTTTACCTAGTAAGATCTTGATTAGCTGGTCCAGGTGTGTTTTATTGGGGTTGGAGCTAAACTCTGCAGGAGGCCCTCTAGGACCGAGTTTGGACACCCCGGGTTTAGAATAACCAATTAACTATATGTTTTACATTTTCTGAAGAAAGTGATAAAAGAAAAAAAACGGTAACTTCTAATTGCAACTTTGTATCTTACATTTACAACTTTACTTCTCATAATTACGACTTTGGTTGTTGTAATTACTACTTTATTCCTTGTAATTGTAACTTTATATCTCAAAATTACAACTTTATTTCTCATAACTGCGACTTTAGTTCTTGAAATTGTGACTTTATTTCTTGTAATTGTGACTTCATATCTCACAGTTGCAAATTTATTTATTGTAATTGTGCCTTAATTTCTTGTAGTCATGACTTTGTTACAATTGCAACTTTTATTTTTTTTTTGCAATGGCACTTTTAATTCTAGTTGCAATTTTATTTCTTGTAATTGTGGGTATATCTTACAACTGCAAGTATTTCTCATAAACAGAATTAATTTCTTGTAATTGTGGCTTTATTTCTCTTTGCAACTTTATTTCTTGTAACTGCAACTTTTATCTCACAATTGCAACTTTATTTCTCATGATTGCGACTATTTTTTGTAATTGCAACTTTATAATTCTGACATTTTCTCATAATTGACTTTGCTTATTGTACCTGAAACTTGATTTCTTGTAATTGCGACTTTATCTCACAATTTCCATATCTCACAATGTATCTCACAATTCCAACTTTATTTTTTTTAATGTGACTTTATATCTTACAATGTGACTTCATATCTCATAATTGCAACTATCAAATCATTTTAAGTCTTACATTATACAGTTTCTCACAATCTGAATGTATTTCTTAATTGGAACTTTATCTCAAGATGAACTATTTTATTTTTATGCTAATGCAGAAACAGTCTTTCATATAAAAGTGATCATTTAGAAAAAAACAAATTCTCCTCAACAAACCACACATTGAAGAAGATGAGCTACAAACCAAAAGTTTGAAAAATCTCTAAGTGTGTACAATAGCATTAGTGATGCTTGTCTAAGCAAGAAACAGTTATTGATATTGTTAAGATTCAAAGCTGCAATGTTTGTGCCACTGGGCAAGTCTGAAATTGCCCGACAGTTATTCAGTGCCTTAAGCCTTTATGAATAGTGTTTATAAATACATTGCATGGTACATTAAACCACACCTGTGTTCCAATAATTGTCACAGGAAGTCCAAGGCAGAGTACTCCAGAAAGAGTTGAATAGATAAAACAGAGCCCAGGCCAGGACCACAATGTAATATATATTCAGATAAATCACTATAACTTGGGAGGCAACACCTACACCTGTGAACAAAAACTAAACAGTGAGAGAAATGCCAAATGTATAAAATAATAAAAAATAATACACACTGTCTTCAACAATCAGCTATGATATTACAGTACATTTAATTCCAGCAATTCAATACATGGACTCCATTTTTCATTGTAGATCCATTTATGAAAGCATAAGTCACCTTCAAACATGGGGCAGATTTTTCTCCAAGCAGTGATGCCCCCTTCACTAGTGTATTGACCTAACGCCGTCTCAAGGAAGAATATTGGGATTCCACAAAAGAAAAGAAAGATGAAATAAGGGATGAAGAAAACACCTAGGGAGACCATAACAGAAATTATTTAGTTATTAGTCATAATCTAGGGTGAAAATCTTGTTTCCATGATCTTTAAGGGCTGTAACAGAACATAGCAATAACATATCATTAAATAAGCACTGTTATACCGTAGCTTCTCTTGATCACATTTGAATAAGGAGCTTGAGGGTAAACGGTAGCAAACACAATAACTCAAAAACCTTTTTGATCTAAATTATTCATTTTTTAAACAAATATAACTTGTGCTTACTTATTTAGCAAAAATAAAATGATAATAATATTATTTTTATGATTTAGCTGAGAGACGCTCAGATAATAGTGGCTTAAAAATAAATAAAAAACGACAAATATAATAATAATATTTAAAGCACACATGGGTGAGATGAGTTCTCTGCCAAAGTTTAATTTATTGGCATGGGGATTTGAATAAACCCCTAAACCCAAGTATGAGCAAAAAAAAAAAAAGGTAATGTCAGCATGTGCTTGGGGAAAGAGAGCCATGATTTGTAACAAAAATTGCTTCTGAGCATTGCAGAAGAACACAGTGGACTATTGACTGAGTTAAAAGCCATGGGCTTCAGTTTTGATGTGCTGAATCTTAAAGGTCAAATCCATCTCTCTTCGCAGAGGTTTAAAACGCCTTTCTTTCTTTCTGTTACACTTCTTCTTCAACACTCTCTCTATCATAAACTTTCTCTTACCGCCTCCATTTTTGTAGCACAGGTAAGGGAAGCGCCACACGTTCCCCAGGCCGATAATCTCTCCAGCCATGGACAGCAGGAACTCAGTCTTGTTGGCCCATTTTTCTCTGGCCTCGGGTCTCTTTTCCACGCTCCCTTTCTGGCCCTCTGGCTCCATAGCTTCCGCATCAGCAATGCCTCCATCTCTAGTCTCCTCCATGGTCCCTTTCTATATTTATATATCTGTGAGCAGTCAGTTTATTACAAATTAGCCAATTAAAAGTCCATCAGCATGCAGAACAGTAAGTCTGCGTTTGTGGATAATTTCTTGCAAATAATTTTTTTTTTTTTTCAGTTGAATAAATGCATCAGATGTGCTTAAATTCAGTAAAATAATTAACACTTGAAACTTAAACATTTAGTGTAAAATGTGTATAAGTCTCCTCCAGACAAGCTGTTCGTCAAGAAATAACAGTTAACGATTTAATCATTTAATCTGCATAATCCAAAGAGAAATTATACATACCAGAAATAGTTTGAAAATGGATAATAAGTTAAAATCTGGACGAAAACATAACAAAACAGGGCTTACCAAAGTTTGTGGACAGCTCCCTCACATGCATGCGTAGAGTGTCAGAGCAGAGTGCAGTGTTCTCGAGTGTGCAGATCGCGGTGAGTGGGAGAGGGCGTGACATATGGGTGTCATGTAGCGCTACAATCTGGACTACACGCCATGTGCAAAGATTGAACTGCTTATTTTTCTCGTTTTATACAAGCGTTTGTGTTTACTGTACATAATATAAAATGTTATTACTATTATTTTAATAATATACAGTAATTAATAGACTTACAGTGTTCATTGGATTGGACAAAATAGTTTGTGCATTATATTTTCAATTTTAATCAATTTTAATTTTGTTTCATTATTTAATTTTTATTGTAAAGCCATGGATGGATGGATGGATTGGACGGACGCTGAATTATGTGATGTTTACGTCTGACATCTACCGTTGGATTGAGGAATAGCGCATTCAAAAACTGGAAAGATACTCAAACATGCAAAGCATGCAAGAGAAAATTCAAATGACCACTTAATCAAAGTTGCAATACTAAAAATTAACGTTATTATAGTCTGCAACAAAACTATTTTCTACGTTATAATTAAGTGGGATCCCATTGTTGCTCTTGATTTCACGTTATGTAAACTAACTCTAGCCTATAGGCTACCTAAAAATTTTAAATGGCTGAAGTAAATCAAGTATCCTATTAATTAAGTATTAATAGTTCTAAAATAATAAAGCGTTACACTTATGTATTTATTTATTTGCTTGTCTAATGATGAATCTGATAATAAAGAGTTAGATAATAGTGTAACATTTATTTGTTTGGCTGAAAATTTACCTCAGTGCTAAAATACTTTATCTCCACTTCAGAATATCTCTTCCAGATGCAAAGGTGTAGGCTACCTCCTTCTGTTTTTGGTTAGGTATTATTTTTGAATTATATATATATATAATTATTATTGTTATTATTAAAGTACAAGTTCTTAGTTGACCGACGCATGACGTCAATATCGGCGAATGCGGAAGTAGAGCGAACAACAACCTCAAGCAGAGATATTGAGGAAAACAAAACAAACAGTATGCAGACAGGACCGATGCTTCCTCGAATTTAGATGAATTCAACGTCATTTATAACTTAAAGAGGAAAAAAGCTTTTTCGAAAGGTATTCACAATACATTAATACAGTGAAATGCTAAATCATAATCTAAATTAAAAAGTGCATTTGATCATTTCACATGTTTGTTGAACAAATGTCTTCCATGAATGAGATCGCGACGACCGGTGAAAGCGAAGTAAATGAACTAGATGAGTAAAGTTTGTAAACAATCTGATGCTGGCTTGAGAAAGTATGAACGTTTAACATATTTTAAAACGATAGTCTGTGTGACGTTTACGTCACTGACACCAAATCAACATAAATAAAAAAAGACTATGATCATTTCAGCATGTTTTAGTAAAGAAAATATTG
Organism: Sinocyclocheilus rhinocerous; assembly: GCF_001515625.1. Taxonomy (NCBI): domain Eukaryota; kingdom Metazoa; phylum Chordata; class Actinopteri; order Cypriniformes; family Cyprinidae; genus Sinocyclocheilus; species Sinocyclocheilus rhinocerous. Next base: position 1,069,016 of record NW_015637122.1, read on the forward strand.
AATGAGATCGCGACTTGTGGAATCAAATCATAACAATGATTGACGCAGGCTAGTTATTGATGAAAGCATGTTGTCATGCACTTAAAAGGTGGCTAGATGGTCATATTTGTGTATTTGCTTTGTATTTGCTTTGAGGATGGACTGTAAGACCACTATCGAGCATTTGGAGAGCTCAGAAGACCTCCAGAAGCCCGCTGATGAAGGGTCATGTGAGGAGGAAATGGACATATCAGAGGCAAAGTGGCGCTGGTTCTACCTTGCCGAGTGTGGCGTCTGGCATATGTTTGAAGTATGTACTGCCTTTTATCAGCCTGATAGATTAGACTAATATGAATGGCAGTTCATAAGTTGGCTTTTTGCTGATCACATCATGCTGTTTTCCTTTTCACTACAGGAAGTTCCCAGCACAGGTTGTTCTGTTACCAATGAGCAAATTGAACAAAACTACATCAAGAATCAGCATGCTTCAATGGACTTCTATACTGCTAAATATACATATAAATTAGACTTTTCTGGTCGGTTACCAAACAAAGCACACATTTGTGTTATTTATCTAGATTTGTGGTCATAAATGGCTTGGAGGGGGTGTGATATGCATCTGTCATTTCTCTTTTCATCTTTTCAACTATATCATATGACTAGATATGAAACAAGTCAATGTGACTACTGGAAAAGAAAGGCCAATTAAAAGGGCGTTGCATTCAGCTACTGACTTTAGGTGAGCTCAGTTATCCAGCTTTTATATTTATTTATTTATTTTTAATTGTTAAATTGGTATTGTACTTTTGTATTATTTATTATTTTATATTAAATCATTATCTAAAAATGTCTTTAAAATTTTGTGTTTCATAGATTTATCTGTGATAACCCAGCCCTTCCTGTACCCAGTAACTGGGAAAGAGTTAATACAGAGGAACCCTATCAGGTAGGGGCGTAAGAAAATATCGATACACTTGAGTATCGCTATATTTTGTCTGGCGATACTGTATCGATTCTCAAAAATGCAATATCGATATTTATATTAAAAAAAAAATCATGGCAGTTGTTTCGTTTTGAGTTTATATCCCGACAAAAGTCATGCGGTGTGTAAAATGTACAATGTACAATGCCAACGTCAAATATTCAAAGAACACACACGTCTGCGGTGCATTACGGCTTCGCTAAAGTAGGGTGACTATACGTCCTCTTTTTCCTGGACATGTCCTCTTTTTGGACCTTGAAAAATGCGTCCGGCCGGGTTTTCTAAATCGCCCAAAATGTCGGGGATTCGGCTTTTGTTTTCTACAGTCGTCAATCATTGTGTGCATTTTTGTATTAGAGCTCTGAAGAAGACTGTGTCCAGTCCCGCCCACTCCCACAAACATTCTAATATTGCATATAATTTTCGCGCATCAGGGGGCCGCTATCAATATGCGGAGAATATAATCTCTTATGAATGAGCGCTCGCTGTTCACTTTCACTTTTGATTTTGCGATCACGCACGCTCTGTGTAAAGGAAGGTCAGATATTTGTCAATGAGTTCAGGATCTGTTGAGCAGCAAATCCTCCAGCATGATCTTGTCAGCCATCTCTCCTCTCAACCCGTGATCAGTCAAATCTGACTCCTGCAGCTCGTGTTGGATGCAGGGTTGTCAAGTCGCGTTTTTTTTTTTTTTTTTCTCGATGGAATTGGGCTACTTTTAAACTGTTGCCATGGCTTGATTTTCCCCCGTGTGTTAAAGGTTTGAAATGTTGCAAAAATAACATTTGACTGAAATGCTTGTATTGAAACATTTTGCAAATATTTCAAACACAAAACTTGTTCTAGATGTTAAGTTTTGTGAAGGATGGCCACTGGTAGGAAGCTTTTTAGATGATACATATGCTTAACAGTGACTGTAAAATATGTATATTAGGTATGGAAATTAAATATTTTGAGTTTTGATATTTGAGATTGCGCTACTTTGTGCGCTTTGGGCATTACTGTAACCACCAACCAACCAGCCCCCTGCCCCACCCGCACACGCTGTCCTCTTTTTGGAAGACTAAAATATGGTCACCCTAGCTAAAGATGGGCACCTAGTCTATTTTTGATGGACGCCGCGTCCAAGCCGCACATAATTAGATAACTGAGGATGTGTTTAAAACGACTAAAACGGCTACAAATCTTTTATCCTTGACGTTCATAACTAGAATTTGATATGATGGAAGTCATGAAGCGCACTTTTACTTTTGGAGTGAATTTGCATTTATTTTTCTCCACCGTATTCACACACTGACATTCTCCATGCACGTGTGTGTGTGTGTGTTCACGTGTGCTCATGTTCTTCACACAGTTCTTCATGTTCTTCCTGCAAGCACTTTATTTTTCATTGATATTAAGCAGATGTAATTATTTTATTCAGATCAAAATGTTATGACATTGTATTTTACAATTTTTAACTTAAACTGTTAAGGGTCTAAAACTATATATGGTCTGTTTATAACAGCCCCCCCCCCCCTTACTCGTACTACACAAAAAGTGGTTCAGTGACATTGAATGTTACCGGGACTAATTAATGCAAATGCAGATCCCACTGTGTTCTGGTTAAATAACTTTTTTTTTTTTAAGATTTGCATATGTTGAAGTGTTCTTAATGACAGCTTTCCTAAAATGATCCTTTTCCTAATATAAGAAATATCCCAATATATCGCCTTGCTTACAGTATCGAAACATATCGTATTGCAACCCCTGTATTGTGATACGTATCGTATCGCTAGATTATTGCCGATACACAGCCCTACTATCAGGTATACAAAGAGAAAGTTAAATTAATGATTACTTTTAATGACACAGAATGACTTTTGACTGTGGGACTGTGACTGTTTCTGTCCAGCTAATTGCTATATGCAGCGATACGTTTGAGTACAAAGAAGTGGCCCGGTTATATGAGAGAACCATGAGCCAGCCCATCAGATCCATTCAAAGAGTACAGAACCTGGACCTGTGGGAATTTTTCTGCAGGTTGGTTAATTTTATTTTTTATTTTTTTGCAATAATGTCTGTCTGGCTGCTTATTATCACGCTTATACAAGGCTTCTTAGCAAATATATTATTATAATTGTTTAATTTTTATGTAACTTTTTTTTTTTTTACCATTTCAGTTATGACAGAATTCAGTCATAAAATGTTAAATAAAAATATATGAATAAATGTAAATGTGTTACAGGAAAAAGGCCCAGTTGAGAAAGATAAAACGTGTTTTAGACGTTGAAGAAAAGATGCTTTTTCATGGAACTGGTCACAGCAACATACAGGCCATATGCACATACAACTTTGATTGGCGTCTCACAGGAAGCCATGGCGACGTCTATGGCAAAGGTATAGTTCATAATTATTTCTGCATTAAAATGATAATTTATCTAAAAATGAAAAGGGTCTCATAATTTACGCATCTTCCTGTCAATCCAAGCCTGTATGACTTCTGTATTCCATTGAACACAAAAGGAGACATGCTTATAGAAGCCCATTTCTGCCATACAAGAAAAACAAAAAAAAATAATGCTTTGGTAAATCATAATTATGACAAAAATATCATGCATTTTGGGATACTAACTAGAAATGATGACATAAAAGACATTATGAAATGCCATGTCGAAATTATAAGATAAAAAGTAGTAATTATGACAAAAGTCAAACATAATGTCATAATTGTGCTTTTTTATCATAATTGATTTTTTTTTCCTCAGTTAAGTCATAAATATGACTTTATTTTAACATTTTGATCGTTTACGTCAAACTTCCTTATGACTTAGTTTCTCATAATTCCAACTTTTTATCTCTAATTATTAGATAAAAGTTGATTATGAGATAACTTTGTCATAATTGGCTATATTATAATTCCAAATATGATAGTATAGAAAGTCAAATATAGAAAGTCATAATTATGTCTTATCTCATTATTACTTTTTAGCTCATAATTTACTTTCATTTATTCATTTTTAAATGTAATAATATTGACTTAGTATGCCATAATTTTGATTATATCAAAAGTATACATAATATACCAAAGAATGATTTTGTTTTTCTAATGTGATGGAATTTGACTTTCTTATTGGAATAAAACTTTGCCTTTTTTGCCATTAGGGTTATTGTAAGCATATCAATACTGATTTGATTCCATTTTGATTAGTAATTATAGAATCATTTTATATTATATAAATACAATTTCTGTCTTTACAGGAAGCTATTTTGCACGTGATGCGAGGTATTCAAGCAAGTTTTGTCATTCAACTAGCAAGCACAACTTTATCCTACAGAGACATGGTCTAGCGCCCCCTGTTTTCCAGAGTGACCCACCGTACAAGTGCATGTTCCTGGCACGGGTTCTAGTTGGGGAATATAATTGCTATATGCAGCGATACGTTTGAGTACAAAGAAGTGGCCCGGTTATATGAGAGAACCATGAGCCAGCCCATCAGATCCATTCAAAGAGTACAGAACCTGGACCTGTGGGAATTTTTCTGCAGGTTGGTTAATTTTATTTTTTATTTTTTTGCAATAATGTCTGTCTGGCTGCTTATTATCACGCTTATACAAGGCTTCTTAGCAAATATATTATTATAATTGTTTAATTTTTATGTAACTTTTTTTTTTTTTACCATTTCAGTTATGACAGAATTCAGTCATAAAATGTTAAATAAAAATATATGAATAAATGTAAATGTGTTACAGGAAAAAGGCCCAGTTGAGAAAGATAAAACGTGTTTTAGACGTTGAAGAAAAGATGCTTTTTCATGGAACTGGTCACAGCAACATACAGGCCATATGCACATACAACTTTGATTGGCGTCTCACAGGAAGCCATGGCGACGTCTATGGCAAAGGTATAGTTCATAATTATTTCTGCATTAAAATGATAATTTATCTAAAAATGAAAAGGGTCTCATAATTTACGCATCTTCCTGTCAATCCAAGCCTGTATGACTTCTGTATTCCATTGAACACAAAAGGAGACATGCTTATAGAAGCCCATTTCTGCCATACAAGAAAAACAAAAAAAAATAATGCTTTGGTAAATCATAATTATGACAAAAATATCATGCATTTTGGGATACTAACTAGAAATGATGACATAAAAGACATTATGAAATGCCATGTCGAAATTATAAGATAAAAAGTAGTAATTATGACAAAAGTCAAACATAATGTCATAATTGTGCTTTTTTATCTCATAATTGATTTTTTTTTCCTCAGTTAAGTCATAAATATGACTTTATTTTAACATTTTGATCGTTTACGTCAAACTTCCTTATGACTTAGTTTCTCATAATTCCAACTTTTTATCTCTAATTATTAGATAAAAGTTGATTATGAGATAACTTTGTCATAATTGGCTATATTATAATTCCAAATATGATAGTATAGAAAGTCAAATATAGAAAGTCATAATTATGTCTTATCTCATTATTTTGACTTTTTAGCTCATAATTTACTTTCATTTATTTATTTTTAAATGTAATAATATTGACTTAGTATGCCATAATTTTGATTATATCAAAAGTATACATAATATACCAAAGAATGATTTTGTTTTTCTAATGTGATGGAATTTGACTTTCTTATTGGAATAAAACTTTGCCTTTTTTGCCATTAGGGTTATTGTAAGCATATCAATACTGATTTGATTCAATTTTGATTAGTAATTATAGAATCATTTTATATTATATAAATACAATTTCTGTCTTTACAGGAAGCTATTTTGCACGTGATGCGAGGTATTCAAGCAAGTTTTGTCATTCAACTAGCAAGCACAACTTTATCCTACAGAGACATGGTCTAGCGCCCCCTGTTTTCCAGAGTGACCCACCGTACAAGTGCATGTTCCTGGCACGGGTTCTAGTTGGGGAATATACACTGGGCCACCCCCAGTACTGCAGACCGCCTTCCAAAGACATGAGCATTGGCAACTTTTTTGACAGCTGTGTGGATGACATGATGAGCCCGAAGATCTTTGTTATATTCGACAACAACCAGATCTATCCGGAATACCTGATTGAATTTTACTGACATCAAAGACCAAAAGAAAAGCTGTGAATTTTCAAAAGAATGAACAGTGTTTTCATTCTAATGAACTTACTGTGGTTGTGAGAGTTGTAGAGCAGAGTACTGTAACAGTGCTGAGGCCGGTTACGGCAAAAGTGCCTTTGGTGAAAAACTATGAATGGAAAATATACTGTGTCTAGGGGGCAGAGTTAAAACAAATTTACAGTTTATATGAATTATATGGTCAATTTTATGTTTTTATAACGTTTATTTAAATGTTCTAGCCAACTGGTTACACTGCAAAAAAAAAAAAAAAAAATTGTAAATGACTGGCAGCTACGGCTGCCAAACAAAAACCGTAAAATTTAAGTAAAATATCTTAATTGAAAAAGTGCAAAAACAATAATTTTACAGAAATTTTCATTAAAGGTTTTACAGAAAAATTTTAAAAAATGTTATTTTACAGATGTTTCCTTGTTTCAATTATGATATTTTACTTTAATGTTACGGTTTTTGTTTGGCAGCCATAGCTGCCAGTCATTTACCATTTTTTTTACGGGACTTTTTTTATGGTGTAAGACATTGATTTATATGAAAAATGCAGGTTGATTCATTCATTTGAAAATTAGAATGAAATGAAATTAAGTATATTCATAATAAATGAATTATGTATCATTTTAAAGGGGTCATATGATGCGATTTCATTTTTTCCTTTCATTTGATTCATTAACACTAGGTAAACAGAGTTATGTTTTTTTAAGTTTGTACATGTAATATTTTTTTATTACTATTATTTTTCATAGCCTCTCCATAATTCTCTACCTCTTGTCATATATTTTCAAAAACAAAGACAAATAAACTATGATTGCCAGGAGTTTTAAACACCCATATGTTTGAAATGGAAAATGGATGATGTCTTTAAATTGTGATGCAATGGATGTAGTGACAGATCTTTTCTTCCATATTGTGACGTACATCCAAGTAAAGCAGATTATTGTAAAAAAAAATTTTTTTAAAAGCTGGACGGGGACTTGGTTTTACCCATTGGTTGTTCATTGGACGGAGGCAGATCAAAATGAACGTTTTAAAATTAATACTTACAATGTCAAAATAAACATTTATATATATATTTAAAAAAATATATACATTTAAAAAAGAAGAATCACTAAATTATAGCACTACACATTCAAAAAGTATTATTAAAAAAAATTAAACGTTTGTCCTCTGCCCATTCATTAATTGCACATGTTGCCTAATTTAATATATATTTCAAACCAGCAATAACAGTGTGATACTATGTTAAATACCCTTTTGCCAAATAAATTTTTTCAGGTCTTCTGACAAAGCAAACAATGAAGCAATTTATGCACAGCATATTATTCCAATATAATGATCCATATTAAAGACGCACAGACACACACACACACTTTTAATTTATTTTCCAAAGGATTTATTTGTCAGCATCAGACCTGATTTACCAAACCACTTAACCATTTTTTATACAGTACTTTTTCAACTACCGTATTGGCCCGAATATAAGACGACCCTGATTATAAGACGACCCCCCCTTTTTCCAGATGTACCTTTTGGAAAAAGGCTTTTTAAAAACCAAATCTTGTTTTTTATCAGTAAAACACATTTTGTCTTCAATTATTTTCATATTGCATATTTTTCCTATTTTAATTTTTGTTTTGAAAGTATGGTAAAAACTGGTAAAATGTACCAACAATCACATTAAAAAAAATATACACTTTTTGATATACCAAATTTGTGCGCTATTTAAACCCGGATGATTGTAAC
>NW_015637122.1:1077602-1086724 GCF_001515625.1 Sinocyclocheilus rhinocerous
ATGTACCGTATTGTCCCGAATATAAGACGTCCCTGATTATAAGACGACCCCCCTTTTTCCAGATGTACCTTTTGGAAAACGGCTTTTTAAAAACCAAATCTTGTTTTTTCTCAGTAAAACACATTTTGTTTTCAATTATTTTCATATTGCATATTTTTCCTATTTTAATTTTTGTTTTGAAAGTATGGTAAAAACTGGTAAAATGTACCAACAATCACATTTTAAAAATATACACTTTTTGATATACCATTAAAAAAAAAAAACAGGTAGCCCATCTGAATTAGGACATTTAGGCTATCCATCTAATAGTAGCCTACCAAAATCTTATTAACAGTAGAAGTTAAATCTTACTGTAGTCTTCAAATCTGGGTACTGTCTTACTTTTTAAATCACAAAGGGAGTTTGGTCCCGTCAGGCTAACGTGACAGTCACGACTCGTGCAGCTGTAAGGTTTTCTGCTTCTTTTGTTTTTACTTGCGCTCTTTACAACACGCATTACATTACGTATTTCATGGCACACTCGTTGTATGCGTATTTGGCGCTACCTATTGTTGTGGGTGTATTATTGACATGTCAAAGTCTAGACCCTGAATATAAGACGACCGCGTTTTTTCAGATGTATTTCCAAGAAAAAAATATCGTCTTATATTCGGGACAATACGGTAATACTTGTGTATTGATATACAATTGCCAATAAGTATAACTGAAGAATATATGCAACATATTCTTAACTTAACTTAACTTAACATATTCAAGATTAATAGAAATACATTTTAAGTATAGTTGATTAGGTTTTAGAATTGCATTGTTAAACTAAAAGTATGTACTATAAACTATGATATATCAACTTTGAATACACATTATTTTGTATATTATGCACAGTACTCTGTTTAAAAGTACACTTTTCACAAGAGCAGTTTTACAGTTGATCCAAAAGAAAGTAAAAACCCAAGATAGAGGAGCTGAGTGAATGTAGCCTGAACTCTGTGGCTAAGAGTCATTGTGTCAGAGACGCTGTAGAAGGACAGAATTCCTGCACTGTAATCCACATACAGTCCTATTCTAGAGCAGCTGGGTGGTATAGGGAGTTTATGTTTTCTTTTTTTTTTAAATGAGCAACCAGACAGGCTACAGAACAAACTCCATGACTGACGATTGTATCCAAACACACGCTTTTTCCTTTCTTCCAATGCTCTTATATAATACTGATATAGTGACACCATGACCACTCAGTAGCAGTGTCCACACACACTCTCTCTCTACACAACACCTGAAGAGTATGATCAAGCAGCCATTCCCTACAAACAACAGAATCGAACAGCTTCAGAATCAAACAGCTTCAGATTACTGAGAGGATCATGTGCGCTTAGATTGTAAGAACTCATCCCTTGTCTTGGGGTCTGGGGTGGGAATGATCTGGATGTTTGACACTATATGAAAACCACCAGAGATTTAAAGTTTGATGATTTTCTGCAATTACATCTACATGTTACCTGATGCAGTCTAATATTTGAACATACATTACTGTAATTGCAAGCACTTCACCTCTAGCAGATATCCTCTCTACCTCCTGTTTGCAGAAATCCTCAAGTTTCTCTCTAAGCAGGGAGACAGATTTTGCTACATAATCAAAGGAAAGTGGAGAAGAGGGAGTGATGGGTACATCTGTAGATTCGGGAGGAACAGAAAAAGACTGGAAACTCTACAGACAAAGACAAACAACACAATCACAACATAAACATAAATAAAATTTGCTTTCACAAAACACTTACAATCCAGATTTCCCAGCCATTTGTATACGTACCCAACCATTCAAAATTAGGTTGGAGTTAAAAAAAACAACAACTTTTATACAGTTACTTATTTATTTACTTATTATATTATTAATTGTAACAATATTTCATAATATTACTGTTTATATTGTATTTTTGATAAAAAAAATACAATAGAAACAGTACAATAGATCAGGAAACAGTCCTCCATAAAATGTGCTGCACACATCTGAATATTTGGGTCAAATGTTACCTGGAGGAAATGGATGTGATCATCTTGCTGTAAAAGCTGCTCCAGCTCAGCGTCTCTCCTCTTCAGATCATCGATCTCCTGCTCCAGCCGCTTCAAGAGTCCTTCAGCTCAACTCACTGCAGCTTTTTCCTGATCTCTGATCAGCTGTGTCACCTCAGAGCGACGTCTCTCAATGGAGCAGATCAGCTCAGTAAAGATCTTCTCAATGTCCTCCACCACTGCCAGTGCAGTGCACTGTTATACGACACACAGTCCTGACATTAATCCAGCAGTGAGCACAGTAGTTATTCTTCTCAACTGCTCAAAACTCACCTTGTGTGACTCCACAGTCTCGCTTTCTCTTTCTGCTGGATTCTCTTCTTGAACTCAATCTTTGCTTTTCCTGTAGGACAGTACAAAATAGCTTACAAGTTGTAGAATTTTAGATTCCCCTTTGTTTTCGGTCTGTCAAATAATTAATCGTAGCAAGTCAATACAAGGTCTACACAAATTTTGACAGCAATCATGTCAATCATGACAGTCATGACAACAATTAGTAACATGATCTATTACTTTTCACACTGTAGGTAATATAATCTGATTACTTTTTGATTAATTTGACAGTTCTTCTGACCTAAAATAATAATAAAAAAAGTTTATATATCTTTTGAAAGAAAGAAAAAAAGAGTATATTTTAACTGCAGTTCCATTAATATCCCTTAGAAAAAGATTGATGCGCTGCTTAGCAATGATTTAAAATATTATTTAGGCACAGAGTAAAGCAGCTGAAATAAATGTTTGCATTACAAAATATGTGTTTGTTTTAAGTTTATACCTGCTTCTCCATCCTCTTTTCTGCCGATGTTACTGTGTCATGGTTTTTGCGTTCATCCATTCCACACAAATAACCAATGCACTGCTGGTCATGACAGTAGATGTCTAACAGTTTATCATGTTTATGGCAGATCATCTCCTGTAGCAACCGTCCAGTGGCATCCATCAAGTTGTGCTTCTTACCTTTATTCTCATGTTGGTCAAGGTGATTTTGACAGTAGAATTTGAGACACACCAAGCAGGACTTGTCTGCTTTGTATTTTTTTTCCAGTGCAAATGTCGCACTCCACATCTCCAGGTCCAGCGTAACAGTGAGCAGAAAGAGCAGAATAGCGTTTTTTCTTCTGTCTTTTTGCATAAGACACCACATTTTTTGGATAAGTCAGGTCTTGAAGTAAAGGTCTGCCTGCACTCAGTGCACTGGGGGCAGCTTTAAACTCCCTTCTGAACATCTTAATTCCAGCAGCCTGTAATACAGTTCAAACAGTAAGTGTTTTCACAGGGAATTGTCATTGGATCCTTCAGTAGATCCAGATAAACTGGGGCTGGTTGCATAAAAGGATTAGACTAGTCTTACAAGTTTTCATTCAACTGAATTCATTCAAGACTGGCCATGATTTTTTTTTTTTTAATAATTCAGTTACATTAAATCGTAGATTAGTGAAAGTTGAATCTAAAAATAAGACTTATTACCCCCTTTGCTAGTTGGTCGAACTCGTACTTAAGACACAGTCTTAACATATAGGCTTTAGTTTATGCAACTGGCCCCTGGACAACTGAACTGGTCCTGAGCCACTGAAATGCTAGCTTCTGCCATTTGACAGAGAGAGACATACAACAGCTAAAAAAAAACTTACCTCTTCCCATGAATTGAAGAGTTTCCAGTTTCAGTTATTGAGAAAGTCAAACTGTGAGAATGCAGAGCAGACAATAGGTGGCGCTCAAGCCTCAAACACTATTTTCTACTTCTGCTGTGTATGCTATAAACACTATTGACACTAACTAATAATGATATTACATTATGCTTGTGCTTATTATTTTTATTTTTTTAACCAGGGCAAGGATGTTCATGTTGGCAATGCATATGTAGTGACCACTTGGCAACCACCTCTAAATTGTGGTACATTTCTGTCCCTGCCTGTAAGTGGATTTTAAAATTAGTAGTTTAATTTTAATGCACTGCTTTGATGTTATCATCACTTAATATTGTGAAAATATTCACAAAATAATCCATGTGACATCAGGGGTTCAACCGTAATTTTACGAATCTACGAGAATACTTTTTGTACACAAAGAAAACAAAAATAACGACTTTATTCAACAATTCGTCTCCTCCGCGTCACCCTGGTGCCATTTTGGAGAGTATCCACTGAACGCAAACAGCGTATGCTATTCTGTGTCAGCTGTGCCACGCGGATACGTCTTCTACGTTGTTTACGCTTTGATTTTATATAAATCCTTAAAGCCCAGACAGTTTTGAGGGAGAACTCCCTCATAGGAATGGATGCTAAGGACTAGAACAGCGCTGGGTCCCACGGCGGCACCAGCGGTGGTCATGGGGGATGTAATCTCCTCGCTCCCCTGAGAAATCTGACCACCAGTATGTGCCTCCCGATCGACTGCCCATCAACCGGGGAACGAAACTAAGCAATAACAGCCACATAAACCTTTAGTGTTGACGGTAGACTCCCATTATATAGCCTGTGCTGCAGAAAACGTAAACGTCTGACACGGGACAGCTCGTCGGGTCGATATCTCTATAACAGCACCATTTCACAAACACTCCCCATTTAAGAGCGTACAGACGCCTAGTAGAAGGTGCACGAGACTCTGAGCGTGTCAAACACGCAGGGAGGCAGGGTGCTTAACCCCTCTAGGACCCCTGAAGTAGCCACAAATGAAGGCTCCACAGCTCTGGTCTAGGGTGCCATATTGCTTGAGACAGCAGGTCCCTCCTGAGGGGGATTCGCCAGAGGGGAGCCACCAGCATCTCCCTGAGGTCCGGAAACCAAGGTTGATTCAGCCAGTGTGGGGCAATGAGGATCACCAACGGTCTCTCTTCCCTATGCATATTTCAGATCTATGGATGCAAACCAGTCCCCGGGATGGATTTGTGCCAGGATCTGCTTCAGAGTTGTCATCCTGAACACGAGCTGTGAAGTGCTCCGTTGATGGGTCTCAGGTCCCCCATCTCTCTTGGGTACCTCAAAATAGCTGCTGTAGAACCCGCTCTCCAGCTCACTCGGAGGGACTCGCTCTATCACTCCTTTTGCAAGCATACTGTGAACCTCCTGTCTCAAAACAGGGGCATTTTGAGGCAGTGACAGTGACGGAACCACATCATTGAAATGGGGAGGTCTGCGTCTGAACTGTAGGGAATACCCGTGTTCTATTATGCTCAGCACCCAGTGCGAAATGCCTGGAATAGCTCTCCTTGTGTCTAGGAATGGACATAGCGGACGAATCTCTCTGGTTGCTATCGCTGGCAGCAATGTTCGTAAACTGGCACCCTGTCCCTGCGAGGCTAAACGCACTGATGCATGCAGGTCTTTCACGGTGTCCGCATCCATGTCGCCCTGTCCAGGGACTTCAGGAGCTTAGCTTGAAAAACATTCAGCACGGCCATCGTGTGCAGCGCGGATGACGCTTCGCCCATGGAAGTGTAAGCCTTGTCAACGAGGTGGGCGCTCAATCTGCAAGGCTTAGAAGGCACAGATGCGCAGCAACGGTCTCCTTGCATGCGCACATTGCCGTAGGCCTCCGCCCCATCCATGTAGGAGAACATGGCCTAAGTGGAAGAGTGGACGTGCTGACTGGGGTGCAGACCACGACTTCATCACCTGCTCGTGGACATCCCATAAGAACGCAGCCTTCCTCCTCCAGGCAGCGGCTCGACTTGAAGTACCAGGAGTTGAGCTTACTCCGAGGAGGTTGATATGGAGGGCGTCGATGAGCTTGCCAGTTGCACAAGCATCAGTTACACAAGCATATTATGCCTAATATTATAATAAGCAGCATTACTGGGGAGCGGAGCTCGTGCAGTCAGCTCTCGGGGGGCTGATTGTGCTTTTCCCGCTGTTAAGCACTCCGCTCTCGCCGGGCACGCTCCGAGGAGTGTGTCCGTGCCTGTGATCTTGCGCTTCTGGTCCCGCTGCTGCTGAGGCACGGCGGCGATTGAGATTGCGGGGATCGCACATGATCTGGCGGACGGGTTGGAGACTGGCTCTCCCTATCTCCACCCGCGTTCCCTAGATCTAGCGCTCGCTCTCGAGGCTTGGGAGCCCGCGCTGCAGTTTCTTACCCCTATGAGTGAGAGCTCGCTGCTGCAGCTATCTTTCTCCGAGGAGATTGATAATGTCTGTGTGACCGAGCGGCTCGCATGCTGCTGAGGCAACGCGTGCATTACATCTTTTTTGGTTTTTGATATGAATCTTATCACACCAGACCAGCTCCTCATTCTGGGGGCGTCACTTCTCGTACTCCGCAGAGTCTAGAGTCAAAGTGGCGCTCCCAGGCCGAAGGCTTCTAGTGGAAGGCGGTTCTGCGGACTGTCAAGAGCAGCTAGTACAGCCATCCCCTGCCGGTCCACCGTTTCAGGGCACCGAGCTAGCCGCTCTAAGTGCACCAGAAGCCAGTCTCGTGAGACTGATTTCCTTAGTAGGTCACTTGGCGGTGTGGGAGCCCCTGCCAAGCGTGCCTCATTGGGTCCTGCCCTGAGCAGGCTCTGGTTCTATCAGTCTAGTCTTCCTAGTAGATGACACGAGTCTGAGGACCGTCGTTTTCAATAGGAGACTTCAGCTACAGAATCCAGTTGGTTCTCCTCCGCCTCGTCTGTACGCTTTTCCCCCGATTGCTCTGCTCCCGGGAGTTCTGGAGAGAGTACGCCAGGACGGGGTCTGTCTGCTGCTAGTAGCCCCGTTCTGGCCGGGCCGAGTATGGTTCTCGGACCTGATTTCTCTTCTCGGCGGGTCTCCATGGGAGATCCCCGTCAGGAGGGACCTCCTCTCACAGGCGGAGGGCACGATTTCCACCCCCTCCCGGAGCTGTGGAAGTTTTGGGTGTGGCCCCTGAGGATGCACAACTCGCAGCTTCCTGTATCTCATCCGAGGTTGTGGAGACCATCCTCCAATCCAGAGCTCACTCAACGAGGAAACTGTATGCCTTGAAGTGGAAGCTTTTCACTTCTTGGTGCGGAGACCGCCAGCTTGACCCAGTCAACTGCCCAGTTGGTACAGTTCTGGAGTTCCTGCAGAACAGATTCTCCGCAGGCTGTGTGTGTAAAATGCCAGAATGTTTATATAATACAGGTTAATGCAGAACTAAGGTGTTTTTGGGAAAGTATTTTTGCAAAAGGTTGGGATTTAATGCATTTTAGAAGACAAAGTCATTTAATGTTATAGTGTTTGAATTTAACATTTATTTTCACCCAGATACAGTAAACACATTGGAAGCTCACTTGAAATAGTGATTTCCCTTTCACTCATGGCCAAAAATCATTCCAAAAAATAAATCATAAAAGTTAAGAGATCACAGAATTAATTACCAAAAGGATCATTATGGGAATTGGAGCTCAACAGACACATATCCCAAAAAACTGAATGCCATGTTGTAAATAAACACATTACTTCAGTATAGCTATACATGGACTTAAATTATTACTTGCCTCGTGATGTGAGAGCAGAGCACTTCTAAATAACGAATCAATAAATATATATTTTTTGGCAACTCAATAGTCCATGTTTTTCTTACTCTGTTTCTCAATGTGCATTATCCATTGGTTACTTATAATAGCTCATAGTTCCCTAAAGGAATAGTTCACCCAAAAAGGAAAATTCAGACTAATCATTTATGCACCTTCACCATCGTTCCAAACCCATATGACTTGGAACACAAAATGAGAAATTTTAAACCAAGTACTAGTCACTATTTTCCTATTTACTAGTCACTATTGTCACAGACAGCTATGGTTTTACAAGACTTGATGAGGAAAGGAAATGCAAATGACTTGAAATATAGTTAATGGACAATGTGGCTTTTGTTTGCCAAAGATGAAAATCATACGAGCTTGGAGCAACATAAGGGAGAGTGAATTTTGTATTCCACTTTTGGGTGAACTACTCTTTTAAAATACCGTGTGCAATTTCTGCGCCCCTAGTTGTGACAAACAGAATTGAAGTCTGTTTGTTTGTGTTCAGAGCATGAGAATATTGCCAAAGGCAACAGACTGAGGTAGGACTTTCTTCCTGTTGAGCAAGATAGGTGTAAGATTGTGGAGAGTTTGAAAACAATTATAATTTTTGAACTTCTGTTTGGTGGAACAGAAATTACACTGTGCAGCTTTAAAAGAACTGTATCATCTGTGTCATTGGCTAACCAGAACGATTCAGTCAAAGTAGTCTTCAATGTCAATATTAGGATTAAGAAGCTCCTCGCCATATCGGGATAAGTCCATTTGGTTGAGAATGAGATTCTCGAAAGTTTCCTCTAGGTCCGTCTCTCCGATAAGGACAGCTCCCACCATTCGGCCCCCAGTCAGAACCACCTTCACATACTCCTGCCCTTTTGTACAGCGCACAAGAAGCTCATGGTCCTGACCCAAACCCTGAGCATTAAACTTGCCTAGCAAAACCACCTAAAAAAATATGACAAAACAGACATTAAATTATTGCAAAACTGATGATCAAATCTGAAAATTACTTTTGTGTCTATCAATCTTAGTTCAATTCCTGGACTTGAACTTTAAATAATGTAGCAAATAGGCTGCAGAATTGTAATTAAAATATTAAAATTAATAATGCTACATTATTTAAAATAAATAAATAATCTTACCAAAAAAAAAAACATAACCGCAAATCACCCATAAACATGTTATCGCACAACATATGGAGTATTTACAAAAATATTTTACTTTAATTTATATACCTTAATTTTAATTTAATCATAATTTATTAATTATTGTTAATTTTATTTTATTAATGTAGTTTGTCTTTTTTCATATGACAGTGTTCATGTCACCAATATAATATAATATAATCATACTGAGGTGCATTTCTCAAAAGCATCGTTAGCTAACTATGGTCGTTAGTTCCACTGAACTCGATTGGTAATAACGGAACTTGTCGTACTCCGCAGAGTCTAGAGTCAAAGTGGCGCTCCCAGGCCGAAGGCTTCTAGTGGAAGGCGATTCTGCGGACTGTCATTCTCGCTGGATAGTCTTCGTCTAAAACGTCCTGACATGCCTCATTGGGTCCTGCCCTGAGCAGGCTCTGGTTCTATCAGTCTAG
>NW_015637123.1:0-11723 GCF_001515625.1 Sinocyclocheilus rhinocerous
TCCGAGCCTTGGATCATGACAGTGCCGTTGTGGTATAAGTTCAGATAAAATTCTTGATTCCTCATTTCCCTCAGCATCTTCAAATACCAGGATCTGTCTGCCTTTACAGATGCCTCTTTTTGTGGTGAAGGTGAAGTGTTGGCAGAAAGCAGTATACCATAAGGAGCTGTTTTCAGTTTAAAAGAGCAGGTTGGACATTGAACTGCGGTCATAGTCAGCAAACAGTGCTTCAGGATTGTCCTTGATCTGTTCTCTTTGTGGGTAGGGCTGAAGGGGGTCTTCAGTGCTGCAGCACTTTTCTGACATGTCCCTCCCATATCCAAATCTTATTCAGCCTATGACTGAAGCTTTAAAGCGCATTTCGCTCTGAAGAATTTTAAACATGTACTTGCGGGGCATAGCCTACTAACGTAATCCCTACAAATACAACTCGTACACTAAGAACTTTAAAAGAGACTGACGTGTAGATGTTTGTGAAAGATGTTTTCTCTGATATACATTGTTAAATTAGATTTATTGCATCAAAATTTTGTAATACTTTACTATAGGTTAGGGGTGGATAATTTTTCATTTGTTTATTATTCATGCAACAATACTGTTATAGTTTTCGTTATTGAGCATTGCTATATAAATGATAACTTTGTCTAGAGCTCTTATGAATGTTTTTAGCATTTTTAGACTTTGCATGTTTTATTTCATTCTCTAACCTACTTAACCTGCTTTCTCTGTATTAAATGCTACAGTTTTCGATAGCGTTAATAACTATTCTTACAGATAATATTGGATTGGATTGGGGGGGAAGCTCAGGGGGCCCAGAAACCATAGCGGTGCCCCTGTTGATTGCTGTCAGTTTAAGTGCCGGTTATGCAGTGTTGCCAGATATTGCTATGAAGACAAATAAAAGAAATGGGCACGAATATATCAAAAAGTATTTTGTTACAAATTACAAATACTTGCTCATAAAATGTTTTTAATTAAAAAACAAAATACTGGTGTGAGAAATTACTCACTTAATTAGGCTATTGTACTTAATTAAAATAGCCTACAAGTAATTTGTAATTAGAAAATACAAAAATAAAATAAAAATAGGCTACAACAATATTTATTAACAATCATTTTGAAGTGCAAGAGACAGTGCCATTATATTTAGTAATACTAGAGTTAGATACACAGATTCCCCTCCTTGAACAACTTATAAACAACCTATTCTTTAACCCTGACACTAGACAATATATCCAATATATTGATCCATATTTCTTCTAAATTCTTATGTTCACTTAAGACACAACCGACTGTGAATGGTAGGAAAGAGCAATAAAGTTCTCCATGTGACCCCAGTGGTTTTACCTCAATTTTATTAAGCGACGCAAGTGCTTTGTTTGCACAACAAATATAATTTACAACTTTATTTATGAAAATATTGATCTGTATTGTGCATTCACGAGAGCATCACAGTGCATTTGTGTTGTTCATGGGATAGAAGTCAACACAACGCACATGAAAGAGATAATATTTTAGTAAATAAAGCTGTAAATTATGTTGTTTTTTTGTGCAAACAAAGCACTCGTGTGTCACTCGGACAGCCGCTCAGCCAATCGAGTGTCACTCGGGACATCCGCTCAGCCAATCGAGTGTCACTCGGGACAGCCGCTCAGCCAATCGAGTGTCACTCGGACAGCCGCTCAGCCAATTCGAGTGTCACTCGGGACATCCGCTCAGCCAATCGAGTGTCACTCGGGACATCCGCTCAGCCAATCGAGTGTCACTCGGGACAGCCGCTCAGCCAATCGAGTGTCACTCGGACAGCCGCTCAGCCAATCAGGTGTGGCTTTGAAGAAACCGAGAGTGGAGAACCTGTGAGGAAATCGAGAAAAATCGATTTGCTAACTTTCGGCTCTGGTTGTGTAATAAACCAGGACTTCTGTTCCCTCACAATTAACGCTGACAGTATAAAAGGTACAGTACGGTTGAAGGCAAGATGTTTGTTAAGTGGAAATGGAGTGACTGACAGCTTTTATTGTACTGTTAGTGGCGCTGCAGATGTCCGTGTGTGATTTCAATGAGTTACTGTGGTAATGAGGCGATTGTTATATAGGCTGGCATGGGGAAAGAAAGGCAAATGAAATGAATAAAATATAAATGGATTATAAGTTCTACGCTACCTGAGAATAGTGAACGGTAGTTTTCCTCCAAATGGCACGTCATTATAATAGTTCATCCAATCGTCTGCATGATTTTTCTTTCTTCTGTGGAGAATGTGATGATTAGCTGGATGTCCAAGTTGTTCTTTTCCATACAACAAAAGAAGACTATAAAAATACAGTAAAAGGAAGAATATGTGAAACTATACACTTTTAAAATCTAGAGGAACCCTTATAGAGTATAATTAGGCTCCCAGAGACTATATTCAGATGTGTTTTACTCATTGATGTGTCCATACCATAGACAGGCTTGTGCCTGTGGGTGAAAGGTGGGAACGTTTCTTAAGACCAAAGGTGTACATCTATTCCAGAAAAAAAAAAAAAAAATTATCTAAAAATGCAAGTAGCTTTAATATTTCGATATGTAATCCTCTCCATACTCTCCAAAAACTTGCCTAACTTACTTCTTTTCTAAGAAACCCAAGTTTATCAAAGCTATATAAAAAAAAACAGTATCAGAAAAGTACAACCTTACAGGTCAGGAAAAAGAATTACCAAGCTTTCAAATGCTTGTTTTGCCATTGCAAAACTTTTTTGTGGTTACTATAGTTACCATTGACCATTACCATAACTCAAAGATGTGTATATATATATATATATAAATAATAAAAAAATGCAATTTATTGCATTTATACGCATCACATCATCTACAAATCCATTTAACTGAAATAAGCATCACTGGACTTTTACCTTTTGTCCCGAGCTGCAGTTCTCCATGATCTTGTCAATTAAAAGCAAAAAGCCAATAAATAAAATATCTCAGAATTAGAATTTGAACTTGAGTAGTCTGCAAATAAGCACCAATATGCAACACACTGAAGCAATTTGAATCACTTTTATTCACTGAAAATACTTCTTTTAGCGAGCTGCACCTACGTTTATTTCACTCAGTATCTCCCTTTTTGTGTTACAGCGACAAAATGGTGTTAACAATAAGATCCTTTACTTTCCCAGCAGAGAAGAATATTATTCAGATGGAATAATATTCATGGGACAAAAGGAGATTAAAAAGTGCTAGATGTGAATTCAGACTTTACAATTAACTGCAGATATGTGAAAAATGTGCATTCTGACAGTCAAGGTCAGGACAGTCATTGGAACGAAAATATATTCAATACATTTTGTTTTTGGAAAATGACAGATCTTTGTTGCGTGGTAAATCATAAATTCCAAACAAAAAGTCTGCTGATACTAAATGGTCATATCACAAAGAGTCTTCTACATCTTTAGAGACAGCTAAACACACACAAACAGAGGCACTATATGTACCAGGGCTCCATGTATACCCTCAAGGTCTTCTTTGCAGTATGGTATGAACAAAAGGCATCAGTCCCACAGGGAAAGACAAAGCAGTCACTCACAACTGATCTGAATACGCTATTTTGGTAATGATATAGTAAACCGTAACAGAAAGAGTTTTGTTGCGTATATTGTATATACAGAACAATGCAGTAAATTGATTTGTTGTAGCACGTTCCCATGGAGACCGAACTGAGTCTGACCTGTTGATTGGTTGTATCTTTTTTTTTTTATGAACGTCATTGACTGTATGACCTTTGGTGAGACATTTCTGAACATTTAACATTTAAGTCTCCAAGAAATGACTATTCAAACCCCCCGCTCAACTTGCACACAAGGCCAGCCTTTCTTAACTCTCTCGCTGCCTAATTCGTTCCTTAGCCTCGACTCATGCATACCGCTCAAAGCGTTTAGGGATAATCTGATGTTCAAATACCAGTGTAGTGGGGGAGGGGCTTCACAGACAGCGTTTCTTTGGAGATCGGGAGCGCAGTATGGGTGTTAAAGGGGCCAATACAAAAGATTACACATTGATGTAATGTAAGTCTTCTGAATGCGCAGTGTACGTTTCCAGTAAACGTTGATAGATTTGTTTAGGCTACGTAGTGTTTCCTGAACTGAATTCAGTTACTGAATCTCCAGCGCCACGCCAAAACAAATTATATTTCATCTGATAGGAGCTTGCAGTCTGAATTCGATATGATGACATACAAAGACTGAGTACCACAAAATAATATTAGGATGATAGGTTTCATTCATGAAACACAAGCAGAATGATTTTTATGTAAAAATAATTTTTTTACGTAATTTTCGGATTAAAGTCTCTGCATTTTCATATGCATGGTACGTAAAACATCCAAACATTTTGTTTTCTTAGTTTATATATATATATATATATATATATATATATATATGCATACACACACACACACACATTATTTCAGCATTTCTTCTTAAAAATGGAATGGAAATTTATTTTAAAAATGGAATTTACTAGCAATTTCTGAGTGAAAATACACCAATTTTTTTCTATGTATACCATAATATTAATACATAAGTTTGTTTGCCCATATAGCTAATCTGCTGATTAGGTTCCAAACCTGAGAAGGGAGTCCAAGGATCCCATAACATTCCTGTACCCTGATTTGAAAAAAAGCAAAAAAAAACAGGTTCTTTTAATGAAATGGTAAAAGACCAATCAGTTTGAATCGATTTAAGTCAATGAATTGCTCACAGAATCCATCAACATCTTACACTTACCTACAGTAATCATTTGTAATAAATTTGAATAAATTGCACTTTATTTAAAATAAAAAAAAATGTAATGTGTGCGACAAAACTATTGTTTTAAGTATGTAGCTAATTCATTCAAGTTAATTTAATAGGGACTATTTCTGTAGTATATATTTTTCACCACAAAAATAGCTTGGTAGCACCTCAATTATCATGGCAATTGAATAAGGTGTTTTCTTATTAAATAATTTAACAAAGATTGACACATTTCCCCTGATCTGCATTCATTTCAAAATAGCTTTTCAGACAAAATCTCAGTTTCCTAACTTGAAAAAATACATTTTCAACAATTAATGTAAGTACCTGCAGAACTAATATATTCCAAGAAAATGTGTGGGTTACAGTAATTAGCTTAACAGCAGGAGACTTATTAACTTAAATTCAATAAAAGATATAGACCTTGGTCTCTTCACGGCTAATTGCTACAATAAAATCTTCTTGTATTTTCTTAATGAAATAATTGTACTTGCATTTGTATGTAGGCTATTACAAAAGTTACACAGAACAAACAAATAATTACTAACAAAACAAACTAAAAACTAATGAATAATGCTGGGTTTTTTAAAGCAATTGGGAAAAGTAACAGCTTTGGATATGAATGTTGTATTTTATTGTGGTGTCTTTAGATACTAGTTTGTAAAACTTAATATATGATACCATCAAAACCCCAGAATAAATACTTTTTAAAAGAACTGCTTAAAAAGTATTTTTTTAAGAACTGCTCAAAGCAAATGTACATACTGATGAATATAATAATGACAGATCCTGTGAGTAAAAGCTACACCCGAAAGTGTTTTCTTAAAAATAATTGGGTCATTTGCAAATTCCTGCTCTTCACATACGAACATCAAAGCTACTGATTGACACAAAATCCACACAAAGTCCTAATTATCTGGCAACTGTCACTTGGTATTGGTTTGATGTTGAGCACGGCACAGATTGTTCTCTCTGTGTTAAAAAAAATTCAGAAAATTAATATAGGTAACTAGAGCTTTTAATTAAAATTGATGTTCTATAAATGAAAAACATTAATAATTTTTTTGTCAACTTGCATACCAATAAAATGTCATTGTTTTAATTATGCACAGTAATCCACTCTAATTTTCTTTGTTTTTGCAGAACAAAATTGTTTCTAATCTTCCTTTGTCCTTAAGCAAAAAAAAAAACCTTAAATAGTGAACAAGAACATTTTCTACAACTGAGGGCTATGCCCTTTCCCCCACTCCCCTACAAAATCTCCTGGCTAAGAATGTCTTCCTAGATTAGGGAATAGGTAGCTCTGTAAGAGCCGACAGATGGGGAGCCTAATTTAGTAAACCATTAGCTGGCAAAAAAGCAATAGCTCCCTTCCTCCACTACACTCAAATCCTCACACACCGAGGCCTGAAGATTGTCATGCTGTTTGTAAACTACACAGAATATTTGGGCACTTTTATGCATTTTCTGATCTGAATATCTGCAGAATTCTGCTGAATTTAAATAGACAACTGCTCTTCAACTGGCAGTTGAAAATATAATAAAATTTTTCAGATACAGTAACATGTATGAGGAATGTGTGGAATTCTGAAGACATGCATCGAAAGACCAACGCCATTCATTTTCAATAAGAGTCAGTGATTTGAGTGTACACACTCTAAAAAACACTGGGTTAAAAACAACCCAATTTGGGTTGTTTTTAACCCATGGGCTGCGTAAATATAGGACAGAACACATGTAGGGTTAATTTTACCCAGCAAATTGGGTTGTTTATTTAACCCAGCATAATGGGTTGATTCATTTTTACTATAATACTAGCTTATTTTTTACTTCAGATATTAAATAATGTTTATAGATTAACCTAATCCTCTAAACTTTTGTAAAATACTCCACACAACCACTGGTTTGCATGATTACTTCCTTTATTCTCCTTTATTTATATCATTTACAGCATTGTTTATATCGTTTTTAATACGTAGGCTATACATATTGCCTATATTTAAACTCGTTTAACAAACATTATAAATAAAAATTAAACTTTAAACAGAAGTAATTCACGTGTATTCAACCAGTCTCTGTTATTCTGTTTCCACCGTAACGGCGCTGCTTCTCGTGCCCGAGCTGGAGTCGTGTTCGGCGGGTTCGACCTGCGTTTCACTCATAACTGAAATATGCTGTGACTGACTCCATAACCTGCCCATAAACAAACAGTAAACAGCCCCGAGGATATATTTTAACATCCATATTTATATTCTGTATTTTTATGAATAAAATCGTTTATTTTATGCAAAGCATCAGGCTTTTCCATCACGCCAAAAGACCGACGCGACGCTCGTTTAGGTGACTCACACCGCGCACCTGTATGATGCTTTGCATAAAATTGAACGATATACAGCACAGTAATGATTTTATAGATAAAATTAAATGTACACAAACCGATATATATATGTATTTTACCGAAGAAATGCATCAATTCGATGGCGGTTAGAACTGCTCTCTCCTGAAGTGGACGCAAAATCCCCGCGATAACTCAACCGCAGGGTTACGTCTGACCCAGGATCTGAGTAACACAAAAACTACCCAAACATTGGGTTGTTATGTCTGACCCAGGAGCTGGGTAACACTAAAACGACCCAAACACTTAAAAAATAACCCAAAAGGCTCAACCCAGCATTTGGGTTAAATTTTTTTTAGAGCGCATGAACAATATGACAGCTGAGCAGAGTTCAACCTTATGTATATGTCTATCAATTGGAGAACAGACATAGCAGTCAAGTTAAACCAACAGTACATTGACCTGCAAACGTTCTGTTCATCAAAGAATCATGAAAAAAAAAATCACAATTTTCACAAAATATGAAGCAACATGTTTCTTGAGCAACAAATCAGCATATTAGAGTGATTTCTGAAGGATCATGTGACCCTGAAGACTGGAGTAATGATGCTGAAAATTCAGCTTTGATCACCGGATTAAATTACATTTTAAAATGTATTAGAATAGAACATTTTAATAATATTTCACAATTTTACAGTTTTTCTGTATTTTCGATCAAATAAACGAGGCCAATGTGAGCATAAAAGACTTCTTTCAAAAACATTAAAAAAATCTTACCTACCCCAAACTTTGAAAAGTATTGTAAATGAGTAAACAATAACAATCTCTCTCTCTCTCTCTCTCTCTCTCTACTTTCCCTGTATTATTAGGTCTCTAGAAGCCCCCTCCAATGCTATCTGCCTGTTTCTCTTATCTGACGCATTTCACACGTATGTGTATGTGACACAATCTGTAATATTTATTTGTAATAGTACATTCTTAAAAATAAAAGTTCTTTATTGTCATCAAAAGTTCCATGAAGAATCTTTAACATCCGTGGAAACTTTCCATTCCACAAAAGGCTCTTTATAGTGGAAAAATGTTCTTTAAATTATTAAAATGCTCTCCACCATAGAAAAAAAAAAATGATTCTTTTAAGTCAAAATTCAACTCAAAATTTAACTCATAATTTTTTGGGGGAGCCTTAATTTTTTTTTTTCTAAACTAGAGGTTCTTTACCCATCCTTTTCTGATCCGGCTCTCCCATAGCTTCCCTTCTCAGTCATTCCTATGTAATGAAGCCAAAAAATACCAACATTTATATATATATATATATACAGTGGGTACGGAAAGTATTCAGACCCCCTTATTTACCAACTAAGAAGATCAGCACTTTTAGAGTTTCGTCCCCTGATCTGATGTGAGCAGTATTGGGACAGTTGGCTCACAGGTGTTTCTAAGTGATCAGCTGTGTCCTGTTGCATTAATTGTTCAGATATTAAAAGCAGGGAATGTGTTGTATTAGTTATATCCATTGCTTCTGCATTCTGAGTCTTACATTTGATGACGACACACACAAACCAGGATGATGACAAGGGAGCTGACTTTAAGAGAAAAGCAAGCAATTTGGGTGCTAAAAGAAAAGAGGAACTCAGTTAGAGCTATATTAAAAACAATGGGCATGGAGAAATCAACAGTTTAAAATGTCCTGAAAAAGAAAGAAATCACAGGCGACTGCAGCAACCAACAACGACCTGGGGTGCGTTTCCCAAAAGCATCGTCAGCTAACTTTGGTTGTTAGTTCTACTGAACTCTATTGGTAACAACGGAATTTGTGACCATAGTTGCTTTTGGGAAACTGAGAAAAACAACAGCCGTTGATAACAGACAAATCATAAAAGCTGTGAAAGAGAACCCTAAAATAAGTGTCTGTAAAATCACCAACAACCTCCAGAAAGCTGGGGTGATGGTCTGACAATCTACTGTCCGCAGGAGACTTCCACAGCATAAGCTACACCGCAAGATGCAAACCTCTGATCTGCACCAAAAACAGAAAGGCAAGATTAAAGTTAGCAAAAAAAGCACAAAGGTGAGCCAGTAGAGCTCTGGGACAGAGTTTCATGGACAGATGAAACAAAGATGATCTATTATCTAAATGATGGGAAAGCAAAAGTGTGGAGAAAAAGAAAGGAACTGCAAATAATCGTAACCTCATCTGTGAAGCATGGTGGAGGTGGTGTTATGGCATGGGCATGCATGGCTGCCTCTGGAACAGGCTCTCTCAACTTTATTGATGACTTAACGAACGATGGTGATAGCAGTCTGGTGATGTCTATGGGTGGTAGACTCGCTGCTGTGATTGCATGCAAGGGATTCACAACTAAATATTAACTTTTAAACTTTTACATTTGCTTCAAGTTCAGTTGTCCCAATACTTATTCTCACATCAGATTGGGGAATGAAACTCTAAAAGTGCTGTCCTTTTTATTTGGTAAAAAATGTATGTGTTGAAATAGCTAAAAAAAAATTGACATTCTGTAGTTTTGTCTCATATTCATCTTTTAATCATATTTGCACATGTCTTGACTCCACAGCAGACAAAGCAATTTTGTCATCACTGTTCCAATACTTCTGGAGGGCACTGCATATGTATAAATGTGTGTGTATATATATATATATACAGGGCTGTACGTTAACTTTTTTTTCACATAGCACTGGTGCTACAGAGGTTGAAAGTTTTGTAGCACAGACGAAAAAGTTGTAGCACAAGCATAAAACGTCTGTTATCATGTCTGAAAACAAACACAAGTAATGGTTTAAAGCAACTGACTGATGATAAGTTCATCAGTCAAGAGCAGTGAGTGATTTTTTTCTGTTTTGTTGTTTTATTAACATTAAAAGAATAGTTTACCAAAAATGAAAATTCTGTCATCTGTCTTTCAATTCTGTGATAGTGTTTCATTTTTATACCATCATTTACTCAAGTTGTTTTAAACCGGAATTAGTAATCTGTAAGTTTCCACCCATGTCGGAACATCAGAAGTTTAAACTCATATGGTTTAAAACGCATGATTTCAGCGTGATAAACATGATAATCAGAACCAAAAACAGATGTTTTTAACAGGTCCCAGCTGTAATGGCGCAGCTCTATTCTGGAAAAGGGGGCGGGGAGCAGTAGCAAATAAATATATATTAT
Organism: Sinocyclocheilus rhinocerous; assembly: GCF_001515625.1. Classification (NCBI taxonomy): domain Eukaryota; kingdom Metazoa; phylum Chordata; class Actinopteri; order Cypriniformes; family Cyprinidae; genus Sinocyclocheilus; species Sinocyclocheilus rhinocerous. The sequence continues at coordinate 10,280 of NW_015637123.1, forward strand.
ATATATTAAATTTGTATTAAATACTGCAATTCATAATAAATACACTATTACTGTCTGGAAGAATCATAGTGTTAGATATTTCATCTAAACTGTCACCCATATTTTGTACTGCACATCTACAGGGAACATTCTTTAACATCATAATCATGACCCATGATCACAAATAAAAGCATCTTTAAGAGAACTGACATTTGGGGGCAAAAGACTCTTAATGTATTTGATCCTTTTTAGGACTGAGTTTGCCTTCTTTTGGAGAGCGACCCCTGAAAATAACATTCCTATTCTTTAACTGCAGGCATTTTGTCTACAGTGTATAAATATTTTATGTATCACAGATGCAGAAAGGCACAATGGTTTTGAGCTGTAGTAAGTAAATATTGCAAATGGGTGGAAATACGTTTTCATTATAGCTTCAAAGGGCAGGTGCCGTGGATGTGGTCTAATGAGACTTCATAATATTGTAGCGAATCAGCTCATGGGGAAATATGAATAATTAATCATAACTAGTTATAATTAATTATAAATATTTAGATCCGCTGTAGATATTTACTTGACCTCTCAGGGTCAACTGTCTGTCAATTCTAAGAACGTTAATTTCCTGGTTAAGGGAAATTACTTTCTTACTGTACAATTCTACACAGAGCTTGTAGCATAAATCTGCATGATAAGGGACTCCAGTTATGAGCAAACAATGAACAACATCAAGTGTGATACAAGTAAGACTTTATTAACTACATAAACACTTAAACTGGTCAATATACTGTATTTATAATAAACACTGTAGTCATAAATATTTTAAAAATAAAAACAAGTAAAAAAATATGTACACAGATGATTTAAATAGCATATCTTTGAAGAAAGGGCACTATTATTTAAAGTTTTAGTTTGCAGATTAATTGCACTTATTTTACATTACATGTGTGACGGTTCCCGTTGTTTGAATTTGGGCAATTTGTGATTTGCAGCTCCGCCTACGACTCCCCTCAATCTGCAGTCCATTGCCTACACCTGCCGCTATGGTTCAGACGCTCCTTTAAAGGAGATACTAGCAGAGACAAAGGAGTCTTGGACTTGGGATATTGGTTTGATTTGTATTGTTTTGAGCACTTTTACAGGGCTACAACAGCACATTACACCAGCAGCCAGGCACCCCGCTTTACACACTGATGATGCTGACGTTTTCAGAAATATTATCTTTTCTGTTGTGTTTTGTTCTATTATAGTGATTTACTTTTGAGCTTAATAAAGCCTTTTCCTATTGAGCCTTATGTTTTCGTGTGTCCCTCCTTTGGTTGCTTCCCTTCAAGCCAGGGGTTGTAACAAATTGGGGGCTCGTCCTCGTTTAGTTTCGTAAAAAAAAGAAAAAAAAAATTCTTAAGTACGATACTTTGGTAATTGTTTTTTTGGGACGCACGCATATTGGTTCATACCCGAGTTTAGTCGT
>NW_015637123.1:12019-15536 GCF_001515625.1 Sinocyclocheilus rhinocerous
TTTGAGCACTTTTACATGGCTACAACAGCACATTACACCAGCAGCCAGGCACCCTGTTTTACACACTGATGATGCTGATATTTTCAGAAATATTATCTTTTCTGTTGTGTTTTGTTCTATTATAGTGATTTACTTTTGAGCTTAATAAAACCTTTTCCTATTGAGCCTTATGATTTCGTGTGTCCCTCCTTTTGTTGCTTCCCTTTGAGCCAGGGATTGGAACAAATTGGGGGCTCGTTCTCGTTTAGTTTCGTAAAAAGAAGAAAAAAATAAAATAAATTCTTAAGTACGATACTTTGGTAATTGTTTTTTTGGGACGCACGCATATTAGTTCATACCCGAGTTTGTTTAGTCGTTGTATGAAATCACCAGTTGGTAAGTACATATGTGCAATATTCTTTTTTGAACGTGAGTTTTCTCTGTTAGGTATAGCGGCATGTTTCTTTTGAGACGTGTCGAGTTTGTTGTTTTTGTGTAGTGTTGCGGTGAACGTGAGTAGTAGTATTTATCTCGGGGGCACATCCGTGGTGAAGGCGTCGCTGGTTTTACCAGTTGCGTTTTCACCCAGTGGGCTACAGTGCATAAGTACCCCCCACAAGTAATCGCATGAAGACTGGTTGAGTTAGGTAGAATATTGGGTAGGCAGATAGAGGGGAAACTCTCGTTATTTGATTGTGCATGGCAGAAATGAGGGTCTGGTCAAACAATAATTGTGTTGCTTTGCTACAATGTGTTTTAACCGGGAAAGCACAAGTAGTTTTCTCTTCAATGTCGGTCGATGACTGTAGAGATTATGATAAAGTTAAATCTGTAATTTTAAAGGCATATGAATGCGTACCAGAAGCATACAGACAGCGTTTTCGTTTGCAGAAAAAAGAAGAGGTACAAACTCATTTAGAATTTGTCAGAGATTTGAGGAGAAACTTTAATCGTTGGTGTACAGCACTAGACATTAAGACATTTGAAGATTTAAGTCATTTGATGGTGCTAGAACAATTTAAAAACACAGTTCCGAGTCGTGTCGCCATATATATCAATGAGCACAATGTTGAAACTCCTGAGGAAGCGGCGACATTAGCCGATGACTTTGTACTGACGCACAAATCCGTTTTTATTGATGTGCATGTTCATGATGTTCAGTCTGCTACCTCTGTAAAGTCTCCATCTAAAAATGACCGTGTTAAATGATGAAAATTTGACCCGAGTAAAATATGCAATTACTGCCAGGAGAAAGGACATTGGAAATTGGATTGTCCAGTCCTTAAGAATAAATCCAAACTAACTGTAGCACATTCACCTGTTAAGCCTACTGCTTCGGTGGCACCAGTTCTGTCTGAAGGGATTGAAATGTTTGAAAATCAAAAACCCGATGTTGAATTTTTGTTGTCTTACTCCTCTTTCATTACAGAAGGTCATGTATCTTAAGGAGAGGAGAAAGAAGTCCCTGTTAAAATATTACAGGATACTGGATCAATGGATTAATTCATCTTGGAGTCTGTTCTGCCGTTTTCCTCGCTATCCCATACTGGTGAGAATGTGTTAATTAGGGGAATAGGACTGAATGTTCTGTCTGTGCCTCTTCATAAGGTAAGACTTCAGTCTGAATTGATTCAAGGTGAGGTTGTAGTGGGAGTACGACCAGCCTTGCCAATTGAAGGAGTTCATATTATTTTAGGAAACGGACTAGTAGGTGAGCGTGTATGGGCTGACAGTTCAGTGTTCCCTATAGTTACTGCTAATAATAAAAATGAAACGGAACGAAGTCAAGCAGAAATCGGTAACCTTGCTCATGAATATTTTGTCAGTGATGGAGTGTTACTGAGGAAATGGATTCCTCACAAAGGTGACTTGGTTGGGGATCCTGTCTTCCAGGTGGTGGTTCCTGTTAAGTTTCGACATGCAGTGATCGAAATTGCACATGATCAATCAGGTCATCAGGGCGTGCGTAAGACTTATGATCGCTTGCTGCAATATTTTTTTTGGCCGTGTCTAAAACGAGACATCTCTGTTTATATAAAATCGCCATATATATCAATGAGCACAATGTTGAAACTCCTGAGGATGCGGCGACGTTAGCCGATGACTGTACTGACGCACAAATCCGTTTTTGTTGATGTGCATGTTCGTGATGTTCAGTCTGCTACATCTGTAAAGTCTCCATCTAAAAATGATGAAAATTTGACCCGAGTAAAATATGCAATTACTGCCAGGAGAAAGGACATTGGAAATTGGATTGTCCAGTCCTTAAGAATAAATCCAAACTAACTGTAGCACATTCACCTGTTAAGCCTACTGCTTCGGTGGCACCAATTCTGTCTGAAGAGATTGAGATGTTTGAAGATCAAAAACCCGATGTTGAATTTTTGTTGTCTTACTCCTCTTTCATTACAGAAGGTCATGTATCTTAAGGAGAGGAGAAAGAAGTCCCTGTTAAAATATTACAGGATACTGGATCAATGGATTAATTCATCTTGGAGTCTGTTCTGCCGTTTTCCTCGCTATCCCATACTGGTGAGAACGTGTTAATTAGGGGAATAGGACTGAATGTTCTGTCTGTGCCTCTTCATAAGGTACGTTACTGAGGAAATGGATTCCTCGCAAAGGTGACTTGGTTGGGGATCCTGTCTTCCAGGTGGTGGTTCCTGTTAAGTTTCGACATACAGTGATTGAAATTGCACATGATCAATCAGGTCATCAGGGCGTGCATAAGACTTATGATCACTTGCTGCAATATTTTTTTTTTGGCCGTGTCTAAAACGATACATCTCCTTGCCAATTGAAGGAGTTCATATTATTTTAGGAAACGGACTAGTAGGTGAGCGTGTATGGGCTGACAGTTCAGTGTTCCCTATAGTTACTGCTAATAATAAAAATGAAACGGAACGAAGTCAAGATGCCACATGTGTAGTGACTCGTGCAATGAAGCAGCGAAAGGAGGAAGTGACCGATCAAAAGGAAACCCCGTTTAATAAAGCTTGCACTGATTTGTTTGTTCCTGATTTGTCTGCGTTGGCGAACCTTTTGAACATCTCATTGTTGATTGTGTCAGGCCACTTCCTCGTTCGAAGTCGGGAAGCAATTATTTGTTTACCGTGATGTGTTTGAACACGCGTTTTCCGGCAGCATATCCATTACGTAGTATTACATGGTGTTCTATTGTGAGAGCGTTAACTCAATTTATATCTGTCTTTGGAATTCCAAAAACCATCCAAAGTGACCAAGGTTCAAACCTGACTTCTCATTTTCAGCAGGTTCTGAAACCGCTGCACATTAAGCATAATCAATCTACTGCATACCACGCACAAAGTCAGGGTGCGTTGGAGAGACTTCATCAGTCCCTAAAATCGCTTCTTTGAGCATATTGTGTGCAGTTAGATAGAGATTGGGAAGAGGGTTTACTCTGGATGATGTTAGCCGCTCGCGAAGTAGTACAGGAAAGTATGGGTTTTAGCTAGGGATGCTCCGATCAGGATTTTTGCAGCCGATACGGAGTACCGATTTCTTGTCATGGTGATCG
>NW_015637123.1:16165-18038 GCF_001515625.1 Sinocyclocheilus rhinocerous
AGAGATTGAGATGTTTGAAAATCAAAAACCCGATGTTGAATTTTTGTTGTCTTACTCCTCTTTCATTACAGAAGGCCATGTATCTTAAGGAGAGGAGAAAGAAGTCCCTGTTAAAATATTACGGGATACTGGATCAATGGATTCATTCATCTTGCAATCTGTTCTGCCGTTTCCCTCGCTATCCCATACTGGTGAGAATGTGTTAATTAGGGGAATAGGACTGAATGTTCTGTCTGTGCCTCTTCATAAGGTAAGACTTCAGTCTGAATTGATTCAAGGTGAGGTTGTAGTGGGAGTACGACCAGCCTTGCCAATTGAAGGAGTTCATATTATTTTAGGAAACGGACTAGTAGGTGAGCGTGTATGGGCTGACAGTTCAGTGTTCCCTATAGTTACTGCTAATAATAAAAATGAAACGGAACGAAGTCAAGCAGAAATCGGTAACCTTGCTCATGAATATTTTGTCAGTGATGGAGTGTTACTGAGGAAATGGATTCCTCACAAAGGTGACTTGGTTGGGGATCCTGTCTTCCAGGTGGTGGTTCCTGTTAAGTTTCGACATACAGTGATTGAAATTGCACATGATCAATCAGGTCATCAGGGCGTGCATAAGACTTATGATCACTTGCTGCAATATTTTTTTTTTGGCCGTGTCTAAAACGATACATCTCTATTTATATAAAAAAATGTAAGACCTGCCAGCTAACCAGTAAGCCGAATCAAGTGTTGAAACCTGCACCTCTGAAACCAATTCAAGCTGTTGGCGAACCTTTTGAACATCTCATTGTTGATTGTGTCGGGCCACTTCCTCGTTCGAAGTCTGGAAGCAATTATTTGTTTACCGTGATGTGTTTGAACACACGTTTTCTGGCAGCATATCCATTACGTAGTATTACATCGCGTTCTATTGTGAGAGTGTTAACTCAATTTATATCTGTCTTTGGAATTCCAAAAACCATCCAAAGTGACCAAGGTTCAAACCTGACTTCTCATCTTTTTCAGCAGGTTCTGAAACAACTGCACATTAAGCATAATCAATCTACTGCGTTCCACGCACAAAGTCAGGGTGCGTTGGAGAGATTTCATCAGTCCTTAAAATCGCTGCTTCGAGCATATTGTGTGCAGTTATATAGAGATTGGGAAGAGGGTTTACCCTGGATTATGTTAGCTGCTCGCGAAGTAGTACAGGAAAGTACGGGTTTTAGTCCTAATGATTTAGTCTTTGGCCATAAAGTTCGTGGTCTATTGTCTGTTTGTCAAGAGGCTTGTAAAGTTGCGTAGCCTCCGAAAAATTTGGCATCATATGTTTTGGGGTTCAAGAACCGACTCATTCAGGCAAGAGAACTCGCAAAAGTAAACCTTGAAAAACACCAACAAAATATGAAAAGTGAAAAAGTGACGTGACATGTGGCCAAGTATGGTGACCCATACTCGGAATTAGTGCTCTGCATTTATCCCATCCAAAGTGCACACACACAGCAGTGAACACACACACACCGTGAACACACACCCGGAGCAGTGGGCAGCCATTTTTTTTGCTGCGGCGCCCGGGGAGCAGTTGGGGGTTCGGTGCCTTGCTCAAGGGCACCCCAGTCGTGGTATTGAAGGTGGGAGAGAGCGCTGTACATTCACTCCCCCCCCCTACAATCCCTGCCGGTACGAGACTCGAAGAGTCCGACTCTCTAACCATTAGGCCACGACTTCCCCCTTATCCACTTATACTCACTTCCTCGTTACAGAGAAAAACTACATTTGAATAAAAATATAAAACTAAACTAGCTGACTGTATAATTTAGCAGCAAAAACAATATCTTGAAAAAATCTTTGGTGCACATTATACAATTTAAACATGTTTATTCTGTTAACTATTTGT
>NW_015637123.1:18407-19492 GCF_001515625.1 Sinocyclocheilus rhinocerous
CTCTGCATTTAACCCATCCTAAGTGCACACACACAGTAGTGAACACACACACACAGTGCACACACACCCGGAGCAGTGGGCAGCCATTTTTTTTGCTGCGGCGCCCGGGGAGCAGTTGGGGGTTCGGTGCCTTGCTCAAGGGCACCTCAGTCGTGGTATTGAAGATGGGAGAGAGCGCTGTACATTCACTCCCCCCACCTACAATCCCTGCCGGTACGAGACTCGAACCCGCAACCTTTGGGTTACGAGTCCGACTCTCTAACCATTAGGCCACGACTTCCCCTGCGAAGCGATTGTATGTCGAGTGTTTGAACCAGGAGATCAAGTTCTGGTACTCCGGCCAATAGTATCTTCTCCTTTCGAAGCCAAATTTGATGGCCCGTTTGTTATGCAACGCAAGTTGAGTGATGAACAAACGGTACCATGTAAACTTATTAAAACCATACTATGAAAATGAGACTAAATCTGTAATGAATCGGACATCTGTGCATTCAGTACTTTTTTACGTATCTGTTGGTGGGGGTAAGGTGAGTTTAGTGGGGGAGGAAGAGGAGACCATTTCACCTGATGATTGTGTGTTCCGCGGTCGCTTAAATTCTGAATCCTTGCAGAACTTAGAACTTATTTTCCGTTATTTGTCTCATGAAAGATGTCAGTTGTTATGTAGATTTCCTGAATTGTTTGGAGATGCGCCTTCGCGTATTGACTGGGTGCAGCATGATATTGATGTGGGGGACGCAAAGCCTATCAAACAGCGTTTTTACCGTGTTGCACCTGAGAAAAGGGAATTAATGGAGAAAGAAATCAAGTATATGCAGGATCACAATATTGCGGTACCTTCGTCCTCTGATTGGGCTTCCCCGTGTTTATTAGTGGGAAAGTCAGATGGTACAGTTAGATTACAGTTAGCTCTCGGCTGCACAGAAGCAGACTGAGGCGGGTCGTCACACCCTGCCTCGGTGGGCAGCTGCAGCCTCCACCCGTCCACCGGCCACAGCGCCCCAGCCTGCTCGTTGCCGAGGGCGGCTCCCTGCGTCTGCCCCTGCTCCCGCGCCGCATCCGCAGCAGCCTCCAGCAAGCGGCGC
>NW_015637123.1:23344-43368 GCF_001515625.1 Sinocyclocheilus rhinocerous
TTGTATGTCGAGTGTTTGAACCAGGAGATCAAGTTCTGGTACTCCGGCCAATAGTATCTTCTCCTTTCAAAGCCAAATTTGATGGCCCGTTTTCACGGAAAAAGTCAGTTAAACGGTACCATGTAAACTTATTAAAACCATACTATGAAAATTAGACTAAATCTGTAACGAATCGGACATCTGTGCATTCAGTACTTTCTTACGTATCTGTTGGTGGGGGTAAGGTGAGTTTAGTGGGGGAGGAAGAGGAGACCATTTCACCTGATGATTGTGTGTTCCGCGGTCGCTTAAATTCTGAATCCTTGCAGAACTTAGAACTTATTTTCCGTTATTTGTCTCATGAAAGATGTCAGTTGTTATGTAGATTTCCTGAATTGTTTGGAGATGCGCCTTCGCGTATTGACTGGGTGCAGCATGATATTGATGTGGGGGACGCAAAGCCTATCAAACAGCGTTTTTACCGTGTTGCACCTGAGAAAAGGGAATTAATGGAGAAAGAAATCAAGTATATGCAGGATCACAATATTGCGGTACCTTCGTCCTTCCTCTGATTTTCCCGGTGTTTATTAGTGGGAAAGTCAGATGGTACAGTTAGATTCTGTACAGATTTTCGCAAAGTCAACAGCTTAACTAATCCAGACTGTTTCCCTCTGCCCCGCATTGATGATTGCGTTGATCAGGTTGGGTCAGCCAAGTTCGTCAACAAGTTTGACTTGCTGAAGGGCTATTGGCAAGTGCCTTTAACAGAGAGCACAAGAAATATCGTCTTTTGTCACACCGTCCGGGCTATTCTCTTATCAGGTTATAAGTTTCGGTCTTTGAAACGCTCCGGCTACTTTTCAACGCCTCATGAACCGAGTAATTTCAGGTCTTGAGGGTTGTGCTGTCTACTTGGACGATTTGATTGTTTTTAGTGACAGTTGGGAATCTCATTTAAAGCGCCTTTGTGCAGTGTTGCAATGTCTATCTGATGCTTGGCTTACAGTGAACTTAGCAAAATGTGAGTTCGCTAAAGCAACCGTGACGTACCTCGGTAAGGTGGTGGGGAATGGTAAAGTGTGTCCGGTGCAGGCTAAGGTACAGGCTATCCAGGACTTCCCCCCTCCGACGACATAAAAGGAGCTCATGCGGTTTTTAGGATTGGTAGGATACTACCGATCTTTTTGTTGTAATTTCTCCACAGTAGTGGCACCTCTTACGGATTTATTAAAGAGTAAGACAAAGTTTGTCTGGTCCTCTAGTTGCCAACTGGCTTTTGAAAATGTTAAGTCCTTGCTGTGTTCAGCACCTGTGCTTCTGGCACCGTGTTTCGATAAAACGTTCACGTTGCATGTTGATGCCAGTAACGTGGGAGCTGGGGCTGTTCTTCAGCAGTCCGATGCGGAAGGAGTAGATCATCCAGTCAGTTTCTTTTTGAGGAAGTTTAATTCTTATCAGCGACACTACTCCGTAGTTGAGAAAGAAGCATTAGCCCTTATTTGGGCATTGCAGCACTTTGCTGTTTATCTTAATTCCAGTGCACCAATTGTGATATATACAGATCATAATCCTCTGACCTTTTTGAATTCTCTACAGTGTCCGAATCAAAGGTTGATCCGGTGGTCCCTGTTTTTGCAGTCTTTCTGATTGGATATTCGGCACGTTCGAGGATTGGAAAATGTGGTAGCGGATGCGCTGTCGCGCATTCCAAGTACATCATGATGTAGCTATTGGCTTTATTTTTAGTGTAAATTTTGATCTACAGAAGCAATAAAAGATAAGTTCACTCTCTTTGAAAGTTAGTGGTGTGTATCCTTGACACAGGAAAGCTTAATTTCTGGATCTGTTGAATATTACAGGACTAGTTCCATTTCACAGCCCGATTCTCATGTAGAGTGAAAGATAAGCGTTTCTGTTTCAGAATTTACAATCTGCTTCTGGGCTACCTCAAAAATTTTAACATTTTTAACTTAAAATAATTTTTTTTAACTAGCGCACAAGCAAATATGTGTAGGACTTTGTGAATAGTGTCCACATTTTGAGGGATCTGCTGAGCTTTCCATGGAGATCTGCGGGTCTGGTGATAGTAGACAACCAGGATGATATATAAGGCATGCTGAGATCTTCTTTGAGAAGGTGAAGACATTTGGGTGAAAGTACTGAGCAATATAGTGAATGGAATTGGAGAATAGAGATGGACCAAGTACTGAACCCTGTGGTATTCCAGTGTTGAAAGTTGGGTTGGGCGGTAAACAATATCATATCGAGAATGCAATAAAAATTCATGTTTAACTAGCGCACAAGCAAATATGTGTAGGACTTTGTGAATAGTGTCCACATTTTGAGGGATCTGCTGAGCTTTCCATGGAGATCTGCGGGTCTGGTGATAGTAGACAACCAGGATGATATATAAGGCATGCTGAGATCTTCTTTGAGAAGGTGAAGACATTTGGGTGAAAGTACTGAGCAATATAGTGAATGGAATTGGAGAATAGAGATGGACCAAGTACTGAACCCTGTGGTATTCCAGTGTTGAAAGTTGGGTTGGGCGGTAAACAATATCATATCGAGAATGCAATAAAAATTCATGTCTAACTATGATAAGTTCTGGATATTTTTAGTCATTATGAATTAATCTAACATCTGATCATACAGCAGCCGGTCAGTGCATATCACTAATAAGTCTGTATATGATTGTCAGGGTTCTGCCCTGACACTCTGTTTGTCTTTGTCTTTTTTGTTTTTCGTGTCTATGTCTTGTGTTTCAGCACATGGCTCTGTTTTTGTCCCTCCTCCTTGTTTCCCCTTTACCACACCCTCTTGTTGCCCCTTGTCTAGTCCTTGTTGGTCTAATTGTGCTCACCTGTGCCTTTCTCCCTATTTATAGTTCCTCTTGTCTTTACCAGTTCATGGTCATTCTCACCCTCATTGTCTCTGTCTGTGGATGTGGCTGAGTATTTGTTTCTTTTCCCTTGCCTGATTTGTCTTGTGCCCTAGTCATGCCCTAGTCTTGTTAAGTCCCTTGTAATTCTATGTTTTAGTCTTGCCCCCTGTTTTTTGGATTTTTTTTTTTTTTTTTTGCTTTTATCTTAGTATTCATCTAGCTTGTCTAGTCCTGATCTTTTGTTTGCATTTTTGTTTGATATTTTTAAGTTATTTGTGCTGATTAATTAGTAATTATTTCCCTTTTATCTTTGTATTTTTATTACTTTATTTTTTTATCAGTTCTTTAGATTTGTCAATGTAGTACATCAACACATGAATTTAATCTCCAGAGCTGCCCCGAGAGTCACTTCACCAGCTTTTCATTTGAGAAAAACTACCATCAAATACACACTGAAACTGAAAGTAAAACTGAAAGACCTTCACAACAAACCCGTCAAAATAAAAGTCTGGTTTAACTTGAAGAAATAATGACAGTTATATTACAGTTGTATACTAAAATGTAATTCTCAAAGTATTATTATTATTATTATTATTATTATATATTTTGTAAGGAATATCACACAACCAAGATATTTTTCATTAATTTATACAGTTCTGTTTTGCAGCATCTTGACAAAAAATAGTATATGTTAATAACAATAATTTGTTGTAAACTAATTGTTATATTTTTATTTGATTGCATTTTAAAAGATTGATGCGATTATGATTTTTACGATAAATTTGTATAGAATCATAAAACCCTGAATTCAGAAAAAAATTTAATTGGAAAACACAACATTTAGGAGAAAATGTAAATTATATTTCATTGGGCCCTAAATTAAAAGGTAGCTTACTCACTGGAGTTTAACTGTGAACAAATTAATGTTTATATTTATTTTCAAGATCAAACAAACATGTGGAAAACATTTACTTGTACATGAACAGTTAATGAATATTGTGATAAATATTGGTATTTTATGATATGGAAAAAAAAATATTGTGATAATATTTTTGGCCATATTGGCAGCCCAAATTGAAAGTGTGTGTGTGTGTGTGTGTTAGCCTTTGATATTTTATCAAAGTAAAAAATAAGCCATAAGAGTGAAGAAATTGAATATTGTGATAATATTTTTGGCCATATTGGCAGCCCAAATTGAAAGTGTGTGTGTGTGTGTGTGTGTGTGTTAGCCTTTGATATTTTATCAAAGTAAAAAATAAGCCATAAGAGTGAAGAAATTGAAAGCTGGCGCTTAATAGTTTTTTACTGCAGCAGAGAGACCCAGTGTGTTCACGGGCCATTGAGTTTGATCAATGTCTGTGGTGTGGTGGTCTAGTAGTAGTTAAATCTCTGAGCTGGTAAATGAAAGGTTTGCAGGTTCAAACTCCTTTAGGATGATCCAGTAAGCATTGCATGATTGAGCAAGGCACTTAACCCCAGGTTGCTCCAGGGGGACAGCTCCTGTATTAACTGTTATATTCAGTGTCACTATAGATAAAAGCATCCGCTAAATGACTAATTAGCTAAATCATTTGTTAATTAATTAGTGTCCAGTGCAAGACACTTTGGCTGACGTAAGTACTTCAGTTATAGCAAGCAGAACAGGGCTGGTAACTAAACCTGATATGGATCAGCTTAATATATTAGACTGTATTATTTTAAACAGGTGTCTAATATATAAAGATAGATATTAGGCTACTGTTGAACAGTATTTAAGAAAACTAAACAGGCTAACATTTTCAAGACAAGACAAAAACAGACAAAAAAATAAAAGAGTTTTATAATACTGGAAAAAAAAAAAATCTATACATTTGTGGAACTTGAAAACAATTAACAATTAAACACCAACAACCTTTGAATTAGACAACTTAAAGACATGTTATTTTTATTTAAGGGGCTGCGGCTGTTGTAATTTGAAAATCAGAACTCATTTTCTTTAATTAAATATATCTTTTACTTTGAAGATGAAGGATGACTGATTTTAACCCTTTAAGACATTTGTAAAATAGAATAATAGATTAAGACAAAAGCAAATACAATAGAAAGTCATGTCAGATAATAATATTGAAAGTGTAAGCTTTGTTTCTTAATGGTATGGATAATTATACTACTGCAAGTGAGCACATAATGGGAGTGAATCACTTACAGTAGCTAATTTAAGAAGCCGCTTGATGTTCATATGTTTTTCTGAGGCTGGTGCTCTTTTTACATCTCCCTGTCATCACAAAACTTGCTTCAGGTTGTGTTTAAAATGGACTTTAACCCATTTTAACCCATTCGCTTGCTCTGTTGACATAGGAACATTGTAGTCACCATAATTTGCATCACCTTACGATGCTGCAGCATGCGAAGTGCTTCAGCAGTTTAGCCTGTTTCCCAAGCATAGGGTCTGTTGTCATGGCAAAATATTGAAATATTCAGAACTATTCAGCCTTTACCTGACATTCAAAGTGTTCTAAAATATATTCTTTGTTCAGGGACTGAACTTACAGTGGGTACGGAAAGTATTCAGACCCCCTTAAATTTTTCACTCTTTGTTATATTGCAGCCATTTGCTAAAATCATTTAAGTTAATTTTTTTTCCTCATTAATGTACACACAGCACCCCATATTGACAGAAAAACACAGAATTGTTGACATTTTTGCAAATTTATTAAAAAAGAAAAACTGAAAAATGCTCAGTATTTAGTAGAAGCACCCTTTTGATCTAATACAGCCATGAGTCTTTTTAGGAAAGATGCAACAAGTTTTTCACACATGGATTTGGGGATCCTCTGCCATTCCCTCTTGCAGATCCACTCCAGTTCTGTCAGGTTGGATGGTAAACGTTGGTGGACAGCCATTTTTAGGTCTCTCCAGAGATGCTCAATTGAGTTTAAGTCAGGGCTCTGGCTGGGCCATTCAAGAACAGTCACAGAGTTGTTGTGAAGCCACTCCTTCGTTAAATGGCTGCAATATAACAAAGAGTGAAAAATTTAAGGGGGTCTGAATACTTTCCGTACCCACTGTATATATATATATTGCCTGTGTTATTTATTGATATTATTTTGATAAACCAAGACCAGGATGTGTTTTGTTTGATACATTTTGCATACTATTTTTCCCCTTTGTGTTCAGCTTACAAAATCTTTGGTAGCTCTATATTTCTGATCAGAGTATGAGTGGAGAGCAGAGTTGCATGATTTTGCCTTGAGCAGGAGTGTTTTTATCTTCTTTTTTTTTTTTTAAGACTCTCGCTCCAAACTCACTTCAAAACCACTCCATCACAATAACATTCAAATACCCCCAAGTGTCTGCATGAATTCACCATTTGTTGTACATGTAAACATGTAAATGCACTATTAGTAGCCTGAAAGAAAGGTGGAATTTTGTGAAATATTGCAGGAAAGACATTGAACAGAAATACCAAATGTGTACTGAAATTAATGATGTGTGAATGCAAGTGTAGGAACAGCTAAGGATTCGCTAATTTAAAAAGATGAAAGATGAAAAGAAATTCCTTTCACATGTTGCAATAAGGGGCTTTCACACCGGAGGAACTTTTCACAGTTCCTATATCTATTGGTGGAACTGTCTTTTTGGTGTATTCGCACCGCAGGAATTGGGAAAGGTTTTAGTTATAGGAACGCCTTTTGGTGGGACTAAATTAGCTCCTACTTCAGAGTAGGGTCTAACCAGAGGCGGACAAAGTACTCAACTCCATTACTTGAGTGAAAGTACAGATACTGCTGGTCAAACATTACATATGAACTACCAGTGACACAAGTGTACGTTGATTGGCTGAATACATGCTATATGAAAAACATCATCACCCACCATTTTTAAAAAGCTGTGTAAATGCACAGTTTACATTTACTTACTCCATGAACTAACTCTACAAACATGCAGAACAGCGATAGATGGGCCGATGGTGAAGTTCAGGCACTTCTCCATCCTCCAGTTGTTGACATTGTTGAATGCTGTGCTTACGTGATGTCGCTGTCTGCTGACTTAAAATGTTGTTTTCGAGGGCCCTGGTGGCCACGTCCTATAACTGATTTCCTATAACTACCACATGCGAAACCCCTATAATATCTAAAGAAGCACTATACTTCACTACATTGGTTTAGATGTGTAGTCTATTCAGTATTTCAGAAAATTATACCATCATAATACCTCACTATTGTAACAGTACGTTGCTCCAAATATAGCTGTTGTGCTCGTTGACACCCAGGTTCGAGTCTGAGAGTTTAGACCTGTTTACACCAAGACGAACGTAGAACGTTATTTCTTGGTTCTCAAAAAAATAACCAAATGGGAACCAAAAACTAACGTTAGGGGATCGTTCTGTGTTCGCTGGGTAAACCATTTCCAGGGTTGACATTTCATTTGGTAATGTTAGGCAGTTTTGATTTATTAAAGCAATAAGCCCCAAGAAGCCGTGGTTTACAGTGAATTTATAACAGCTAAGGGGCGTTGTTAGGCACGACGTGACGCGAAGCCCCCTTAGCTGTTATAAATTCACTGCAAACCACGGCTTCACGGGGCTTATTGCTTTTATAAAACGATTATTTCATATACGTAGTAAGGTTTCACAAAATAAAAAAGCAAATAAAGTGTAATGATATTAATAAAAACATTATTCTTCCACCAAACAATGTAGTTCCTCAGAAATGGTTGTGGTTCCAACAAAGTGGTTGCAACACACAGAAGTAAACAAAGGTGTATGTTTGTAGAGTCATTTACAACAGCTTCGAACACGGCTCAGCCAATCAGAATCAAGGACCGGAACTCTCCGTTTTATAAATGTTGTTTAATGCATGATGATCGCATTATTTTGTATCTGCTTACATGTGGCATCGCTTGTTTCTGCTTCATCGCCGTGTTTTAATCCAGAGATTCAGTACTCTTTCAGAAGATGTGTTATAGCATCTCCTACTGCATAACAGGGAAACACAGAAAGCCAGAAAACTCCCATAAATGGCAGGAAGCATTGTCTGGTAAATTACAAAAAAAAAAATGTCGTCATTGGCAGGGAAAGATTTAAAGGGACAGTTCACGAAAAAATTAATATGTTGTCATTAATTACTCACCCTCATGTCGTTCCAAACCCGTAAGACTTCGTTCATCTTCAGAACACAAATTAAGATATCTTTGATGAAATCCGAGAGCTTTCTGATCGTGCATTTTTCATTTTTGGGTGAACTAAACCCTTTAATATGTCGATTTAGACCATCATATGCTGTCAGTACTAGAACTGTTATATTCTCTTTTCCATCGCACTGCAAATAAACTGACCAATTAGAGTCACACTTTTGGTCGTGTACCTGTTTGAGGTTTTCACTCCCAAAACTTTGCAGTGCACTCTCAGAAAAAAAGGGTATAAAGCTGTCACTGGGGGGTGGTACCTTTTCAAAAGGTATAAATATGTATCATTTAGGTATTAATGAGCATCTATAAGGTGCTTATATGCATAATTTAGGGGTAAATAAGGTACAATTGTGTACCTTTTAAAAGGGTGCTGTCCCAGTGACAGCTTATGTATTTTTTTTCTGAAAGTGTGTGTACATGGCCAGTAAGAGGTTTGCAACAAAGAATGGACACATCGAGCATATTAGCAAACTCGTTTTCGAGTTTAATTGATGTGTAAATGTTAGTGGATGTCAGAAGAAAAGAGAGTTTGCCTAGGGCCACTAGCTCATCATGTGGGCATGGAGCAACTCTGCGCAGTAGTGGAGCGCGAAAGGTTGGCGCTGAAAGCACAGGAGACAAACAAGGTTCAAGAGTATGGAAAAATGATATGAATACCTTTAAAACATCTCTCTTCATAACCACTGCATTAATGACTGAGAGGGTAATGGGTTGTCTCACGCAGTAACTACCAGCTGAGGTCAGCACATTGCCTTGGGTGAGCACCCGTGCTGTAGAAGTGGTTGTGGAGATGTGAGGAGAAAAAATAGTTCATCTAAGGTTTGACAACAAGGACAGTCAGACGAGAACTTTAGAGAGAAAAAGCTGAAATGTCAGAGCGACAGCACTCCAAATAGACTGAGAATGAGGTAAAGAGAGAAGATAATGACTGCTCTCCATCTAGAGTTTCTTGTCATTTTGCTCTCAGCAAGAGTTAGAAAATGTAGCAAGGTTTTTTGTTGTTGTTGTTTCTCTCATTTTCTCATTCTGCAACAATCTACTCTTTGGAGATGCATGACTCATATACCAATGCTTTTTATCCGTTTTAAAAGAGATCACAGGTTTGCACCTCATCAGACAATTTAAACACTTCTTGGTGGTGCAGAGCACCCACTCGTGGTCACACATTAAACTAAAAACCTCATGCATTATTAAATCACAAATGAAAACCTAATAGTTCTCTTACAATGTTTATTAAAATAAACAAAAAAACATGCAACTCCTAAACAAAGAATGTAACAAGTATTGAAATTTGAAAAAATTGCACATTGTTTTACTAAGAATATAATAATATTGTCCAGTGACCATACAGAGGATAAGCAGTTTGGAGAATGGATGGGTAATATTGTTCTTTCAAAATATTGAAAGCATTGCTTTACTTAAAAAAAGAAAAGAAAAAAAAGAGAATATAATAACATTGTCTTGTGACCCTACAGAAGATACATGGTTTGGATGAATAATAATATTGTATCTTCAAAATACTAAAAGCATTCTGAAAGCTTTTAAGAATGTAATATTGCACTGTCAAAATCTTTTGACATTATATATTAATATTGATTTGTTTTCAAAACAAGAATATAAAGAATATTGTACTTTAAAATATTTGGAAGTATTGTTTCCTTTTACTTAAATGTGTATATAATACATACTGTACTAAAATATACAAAGTATTGTTTTGGTTTACTTTGAAACAAGAATAAGATGTAATGAATAAGAATAAGTGTCAAATCACATCACCAAGCATCAGGGAATAATGCTTGGAGAAAAGGAGAAACAGCATTGTGATGCAGAAAAATAAACATTAAGACACTAAAATTATACAAAAATCCTTATCAAACACCATAAAACAGAGTATGGAAGAAAAAATTATCAAACCAGTTATACTGAAATAGTTTTCAATAATTGTTTTTACAAAAACAGATTAATCCCACACACTGCTATAGCTTGCAAATCATATTTTAACATCTCTTAATAAAATCTTTCTGAATTAATAACACAAAAAGAATAATCAAACGTTCCGTTTAGAATGCCTTGGTACTGTAACACTTTGATTCTGCTTCTAGAGCCAGCCATTGGAGGAGAATTTGACTTGAAGCTGCTCTAAATCTGCCTTTGATAAAGGCTGCAGCGGGGACCGGCACACACCACCATGATATCCAAACCACTCCATTGATTGTTTCAAA
This sequence comes from Sinocyclocheilus rhinocerous, assembly GCF_001515625.1. Lineage (NCBI taxonomy): Eukaryota > Metazoa > Chordata > Actinopteri > Cypriniformes > Cyprinidae > Sinocyclocheilus > Sinocyclocheilus rhinocerous. Next base: position 33,599 of record NW_015637123.1, read on the forward strand.
GCGGGAACGCCATACTGCCGAGTTACCTATAAAAAAAGGGGGGGAGGGACAATGCAATTTAATGAACAGAGTCAAAATCAATCACAGAATCTCTTTTACACAAGGTCAAAGGCATAGTTCAGAGTCTGTTCATTCTGATAAAACCTTTTAGGATGAGCCAATTATTTTTTTTATTTTTTCAAAAGTGCATTTACACCATAGTGTGAATCATTCTCATAGCCTTTGAAGCAAAGCTCATGTTCAGCAGCTCTTGGGGGAAGGGTTGCTTCCAATGTTTATCGTGCCTATATAACAGTAAATGTATCAGTGGTATAAATGTGCAGCGTTGCCATGGTGATGTGATGCTCACTGCTGTGTTGGGTTCGATGAGGCGATATTGGAGCTCTCTGGCCTCGTCCCAGCGTCCTGAAACACACAGCTGTGCTAGATCACACACTTGCTGACCCAGGACATTTGCGAGGGCACACACACCTCCCACGGCCCCTACAATAAACAGCGAAATCGTCTCTTAAAGGAAGAGTTCACCCAAAAATGACAATTTGCTAAAGATGTACTCAACTTCAGGCCATCCAAGATGTAGGTGAGTTTGTTTCTTCATCAGATTTGTAGAAATGTAGCATTACATCACTTGCTTTGCAGTGAATGGGTGCCGTCAGAATGAGAGTCCAAACAGCTGATAAAAACATCACAATAATCCACAAGTAATCCACACCACTCCAGTCCACCAGTTAATGTCTTGTGAAGCAAAAAGCTGCCTGTTTGTAAGAAACTAACCCACCATTAAGACATAACTTTAAAATCATGCATTTTTTGCCAAAATTAAAATCCATAATCCATAATAACGCTTCCTCCAGTGAAAAAGTGGTTTTGCTTGTAAATGGTGCTTGATCTGTGCACATTTCTCTATGGATTATAGACTCGTATTTAGCTGAAAGCAACGGTTTAAAGTTAAAAACATCTTAATGATGGATTTCTTTCTCACAAACATGCAGCTTTTGGCTTCACACGGCGTTAACTGATGGACTGGAGTGGTGTGGATTACTTGTGGATTATTGTGATGTTTTTATCAGCTGTTTGGACTCTCATTCTGACGGCACCCATTCACTGCAGAGCATCCATTTCTCCAAATCTGTTCTGATAAAGAAACAAACTCATCTACATCTTGGATGGTCTGAGGGCGAAGACATTTTCTGCAAATGTTCATTTATGGGTGACCTAGTCCTTTAACGTCACATTGGTAAGATACGTATGCAACCAATGGTCCAAATTAACCGTGTGAAAAACATTTAGAAATTCGCTAATTTTTCTCTACTATCTGACTGACAAACTATAGACCCCTCCCACATAAACAACAGTTTGACTGACAGACTGACACCACCCTTGCACATGATAATGGCCTTGTACCTCGCCACCCCCAGTCTTTCTGGCAGATATTAAGGTGACTTTGATTGTGTTGATTAATTGACAGGCTTCCTAGTCTCTCTCCCACAAGCTGACATTTAATTAACGGCAGTTTTGTCTCCCAGTAAGTTATCAAAACTGGTTGTTTTGAGAAAAATGCAGTGGATATTGTATTAGGACTGACATGTTTCTATTAGGGACTGTCTTTGTACTGCTATTTCTGTGAATGTACATTAATCAGTTGCCCTTTAAGGTGAACGGCGACAATTTGCATGATTTGACACGTTCACCTTGTCATGTTCAAATGATTGCTATTAATATACTTTCTGTATGAGGAATTTGAAACGGTTTGTACAGACAAACAGAATAAATCAACTGCAATGTCTCCAACGTAGGTCATAATTAACCTAAAGTCAAAATAAAGAAGAATTAAAGCTTATTTTTAGGTCCAATTCAATATTTTTGCATTGTGACATTAAGTAGTTGTACATCAAAACTCCCACAACTGTTGCCTTCTATAAAGCAAAAAACAAACAAAAAAAAAATATTGTGAAGTACATTTTTTTACGTACAACTGTAGGTATATATTGTGGTATTATGTGTTGTAACTCAATAATAAATAAATAAAATATAAGTAAATATTGTATGACAGGGTGCACCAAGTATATTAATCAATCATATTAATAATTTGAAAAATATTTGACGGTGTAAGGATTATTAGGAACTCATTCTCACCGACAGCATATGCAGCCACGAGGAACCCAGCAGATCCTGCAAGAACCTGGAAATCCTGCGATCTGGTTTTCTGCACAAGCAGAGCTATTCTGGTGATCTGTCAGTTATCAAATATTAAAGTGGTTTAAGGTGATAGAAGAGAGTGAAAAAAGAGACAGAAATATGAGATTGTGAAAAAAAATACAATTATTATGCATTTTTTACACCTAATTTTGGTGTGGTTACAGGAGAAGGCAATTCAGAATGGCACAAAACCTTTAACTTCGAATCCAGAGATTACTTTTGAACTTTTCCATGGAAAATAAACACGTGACAGAGAGAGAAAGAGAGAGTACAATTTTCCCTTCAATTTTATTTCAGCTCACTTGTATGTCTGAGAGTATTTCAAATGAAAAGCACCTCATGGAGAAAAACTGAGTACTTTAAAGGAGACATATTATGCCCCTTTTTACAATATGTAATATAAGTCTCTGGTGTCCCCAGAATACGTTGTCACTTGCGAAATCTAAATAACAGCACCGTGGGTGTAAACTTACAGATTAAGGGGCGGTAATATTATAATGAGATCCCTTTGCCACGTCACCAAGGGAGCGAAATCAGAAGCGCTCGTTTTCTCAGACGCTTGCAGAGAAAGGCTTCCCAAAACAAAGTTACTGGGTTAATCTTTTTCACGTTTCCTTGGTTGGTAGATGCACCGGGGACCTGATTATAGCACTTAAAACCTGGAAAAGTCTTATTTTCATGATATGTCACCTTTAAAAAATAATGAATTACTTTCAAAGGAGATCAGCAGAATTCAAACTGTCAAATGTCAATATAGCAGAATAAAAGAAATAAAAAATGGCAGAACGACTTAATACATTCATGAAACAATGAATGATACAAAAAAATGTTTTCAACTAATCTTGTATAATTAATTGTATAACTAATATACCATGGGTATAGAAAAGAATCACCCCCCTTTAAAATAATCACATTTTGTTGCTTTGCAGCCTGAAGTGAAGACAGACAGTTTTTGTTTTATACAGCTGTATTTACTCAGTGCAGCTTATAACATCCAAGTGAAGGATATAACCCCAACATGTCAGAAAAAAACCGTCAGTATTTTGTTGAACCAACTTTTCAAGGTGGGATTTGTCTCTACTAACTCTGCACATCTAGACTTTGCAATATTTGCCCACTCTTCTTTGCAGAACTGCTCAAGTTCAGTTCAATTTGATGGTGAGTGTTTGTGGACTGCAGTCGTCAAGTCATTCCACAGATTTTCAGTGCGGTTTAAGTCTGGGCTCTGACTAGACCATGCAAGGACATTCACCTATTATTTTAAAGGGGGTGATTCTTTTCAATACCCATTGTAATTATTACAACATTTGTATATATCACTTATTCATTATTCTTATATATACAATATATATCATTATATTTAATATTTAGTATGGTAGTTCTTACATCTCCACCACTGTCTTTGAGGCCAACAATATTTGGATGCTGGGAAAGTTGGATTATTGCATCCACAGGCAGTTCAAGACCCGTGTTTGCTGGCACACTGTACAACACAACTGGCACTGAACTGGAATCTGCCACCTTGGAATTGAGGAAAGCAACAGTGCATTTTAATCAGACAAAGTGTGAAGCTCAACCACTATTTAACTAAGTAAAATGCAAATGAGTGCAGAATGAGATGCATAATGGCCACAGTTCCATTGCAGATGGAAAGAACAGTCTATGATTAAATACAAAAAAATAATTACTCAAGACTACCTTTGTGTAGTGGTTTATAAGAGCTCGGCTATCCATTCGACCACGGTAAAAACAAGGTGTTGCCACTAACAAACAATCAGCACATGCGTCTGCCATTCGCTGGCTCATTTGGATCGTGGCTCTGGTGGCTACAAGAACAGACAAGGAAAACAAAACAAATGTTATCTAGTGTGTAAAATGTCATCTGGTATATAAATAAATACACAAGAGACTTACATTCACAGCCAGATCCAGCCAGGAGTAACTTGTCTTTTGGCAGGGCCTGCTTCACTCTCTTCACCACCTCAACCCTCTCCTCCGGTGTCAGGTATGGATGGGTATTCCCCATTAGAGCCCTGCACTACAAGACCTGCCAGTGCAATAAACATGGAGTTGTACAACTTAGAAAAAAAGTTAGAATTGCATGATACAAACTCGAAATGGCGAGTTATAAAGTCAGAATTGTGAGATATAAACTCGCAATTCTGAGAAATAAAGCACTCTCTTCACCACCTCAACCCTCTCCTCCGGTGTCAGGTATGGATGGGTATTCCCCATTAGAGCCCTGCACTACAAGACCTGCCAGTGCAATAAACATGGAGTTGTACAACTTATGGAAGCCCGTTTCCGCCACTGAATAAAAAATAAAAAATGTTATTGCGACTTTTTATCTCACAATTCTGACTTTTCTCAGAATTGCGTGATACAAACTCGAAATTGCGAGAAAAAAAGTCAGAATTGCGAGATATAAACTCGCAATTGCGAGAAAAAAAGTTAGAATTGCATGATACAAACTCGAAATTGCGAGTTATAAAGTCAGAATTGTGAGATATAAACTCGCAATTGCGAGAAATAGTGAAACCGCGCCGAAAATAATCCTCTATAATATTTTACATTTTTAGGCTATAGAATATGCAATCCTACCGTCTTTGACACTTCGGTGAAGGTCAATCTCAGTAACAGGAAACTAGTTTATATCTCGCAATTCTGACTTTTTTTCTCAGAATTGCGACTTTATTTCTCAGAATTGCGAGATAAAAAGTCGAAATTCTGACATTATAACTCGCAATTGCGACTTTATATCTCGCAATTCTGACTTTATAACTCGCAATTTCGAGTTTGTATCACGCAATTGTGAGAAAAAAAGTCAGTATTGTGAGATAAAAAGTCGCAATAATATATATATATATTTTTTATTCAGTGGCGGAAACGGGCTTCCATAACAACTAGACTTTAGGATGAGGAAAAATATTGAGATGGCGTTTTCAAAATGTCCAGTAGGTGGCGCACTGCAAAAGCGGACTTTAACCGTTACTGCACGAGGTTTATCGTCTCACTAACATCTGTTAACTAAAGCTGGGTCACACAAAATCGATATTACAATATATATAGCACATATTAAATGATGTAGGTTTTATATTCATAAGATTTCTTTGCAATTGCTGCTTTATATGCAGGAATATTGTGCGTTTGATTCGATTGCCAAACAGTAATTGCAAACCCACCTCTGAAAGGTAAGTCGCAGTACTTCTTAAGATTGTCATCAAGTCTTTGATAGTCCACATCTTCACTCTGAGTGAATGGAGTGGCAATGGGAGGATAAATCCCACTTATATCCAGCCTCTTCCCAGCACTTTGACTTTTATTTCTCCATGTTGAAGCAGCTGATCTTCTGCACAGAAGAGTGAAACTTCGTGTTGCAAACATGCCACTGGTTGTGATCCGTCTGTAGAAAAGAAAACAGACGTGGTTAAAGGAAAACTCTGGTATACTCTATAGCTACCATGCAGTTAATAATCAACACACGTATCAACTCTAAAGACCGACAACGTTTGGGGAAAACTTGTCATGATAAACAGGCATTTCTGAACCTCATAAGTATGTGTGTTCACATTGCATTTAGGCTAAATCTCAAAATAAATACACTGCTATAATGCATATCAAATGTAGCTGAGACGACTTTGTTTTGCATACCTGGTTGCTGCAGATGCTCAAACAGTCCTTATTTACTGTCAAAAAAAAAAAACTTGACAAGCAGTGTCACAAGTCAGCTTGTTTATAAGTATCTCGTCGTTATTATTGTTATATAATTGTATCTGAAGAAGTGAAACAGTCCTGCTTGAGTTATGATCAGCTGCAGGAGCGGGCTCACTTTCTCGTGCATTAGCAGCCTGACTAAAGTCCGCGTGCAACACCACGAATATGGAGCCAGAATGATCTCAATAATAATTCACGCAAAAGACGCCATGCACACATGCGTAACCCAATTCACATGCATGAGAAATAATTCACGTGCACAAAAAAAAAACATATATATTCACAAAAACCAATTCACATTCACAAAATAAGAATATATATTCATAAAATACGTTTCACAAATGCAAAACACAATTCACAGATGTACAAATGTGTACAAAATTTTTGAATGTTAAAAATTCACGAGTTTATCATGGGCTGTGAATGTGAATCGCCTTGGATTTGTGTGTGAATTTTGAGACCTTCCTGGCAGCGAACTACTGCCAGCGGGACCACTGTTGTAGTGATGTCCGGTTCGTGAACGAATCGTTCGATTTAACCGGTTCTTCTTAGTGAACCGGTTGAACCAGTTCACCAAACCAAATACACAAAATAATGTTCTTTTTAGCAGCATCATATGACCCCTTTAACTGAAATAAAACGATCAGCATCCAGGTATGCACGCGATTAATACGCCCACAGTGGGTTATGATTGGTCGACAGACAGGGTCAAATCTGATTGGCTAAAGAGTACGAGTGTCCCGCGTGGGAGGAGTTCGCTGCCAGGAAGGTCTCAAAATTCACACACAAATCCAAGGCGATTCACATTCACAGCCCATGATAGACTCGTGAATTTTTTACATTAAAAAATTTTGTACACATTTGTACATCTGTGAATTGTGTTTTGCATTTGTGAAACGTATTTTATGAATATATATTCTTATTTTGTGCATGTGAATTGGTTTTTGTGAATATATATATATTTTTTGTGTACGTGAAATATTTCTCATGCATGTGAATTGGGTTACGCATGTGTGCATGGCGTCTTTTGCGTGAATTATTATTGAGATAATTCTGGCTCCATACACGAATCCCAAGTTTAGCTTTTTTATATTAATTAGCTATATGGTCCTCCTGACGTTTCTTGGAAACCTTGAAACGTTCTCCATAAGGGAAACTTTGAACGACTACTTATAAGCTTGTAAAGACAGATGTACCATGAGCTTCGAGGTTGTTTATGAATGATATACACTTAAGTTGAAGCGGTCAGTCCACTTTCTTTGATTTTTAAACAATGTTTAACAGCGCGATTACTGGTGAAGAACTACATTACCCATAATCCTACAGAGAAATATCTTTCATATTCATATTAAAATATCTATAAATATTTATAGGAAAAATACTTCTCAAACCAAGGCTGAAAAAGTGAGCCAGCACTGTTGTACTCTAGGCTAAACGTTTCATTAATTCATAAGCATTAGTATTCATGAATTAAGATGATCCATAGTGGTTGTATATCAACTGCAGGTGTTTCAGTTCCAAACAGGTCACAATTAATCAGCCTCACAAAATACAGATGAAGCAGCCGCTGTCAAGGTCTTTTTGCTTGTTTTCTTTTACAAAATATTACTAACTGATCATTTTGTAGTCAAGATAAAAGTTTTAAGTCAATTTGTGTTTTTGTACAGTGTGCTTCAATTATAAATCTGTACATTTCTTCTTTTTGACTCATGCAAACCTTTTCACCTTTCTGACATTAGACATGCACTTTTGCTTCTGATTGTATGATTACTCACTTACTGTATATAAACTGTGGCCTGACACGTATTCATAAATCAAACATTCACCAATTTTGCAAGCTAACTCCTATGTTGTGTCTATGAGATTGCTTTATATACAGCAGGTCTGAAGGCCAGACCATCATAGCTGTCACGGAAATGCAGTAGATTCACATCAATACTCTCTTTATTTCCTTAGTTTTTCATGTAGAACAGCTTCAAAAATTCACAAATCTGATGACATAAAACACCAACAGAACGTCTATCACATTTATAAATAAAAATAATAATTTTATCAAGTAAACATGGATACAGTGTCGCATGCAAGTGAGGACAACATAATAAAAATAGACTAACATGTGCCTTAATGCAAAACAAAACATAACAAAAGCATTTACTCGTATACTCAACTCTCAGACATCCAAAGCACACAAACTGATTTCCTTATAATTCTTTAAACATCACAAGAATATCACTATTACATTTCTTTGTACATGTATAGTACATGTATATCATTTCCAAATGTTCTATTCATTCTGTTACATAAAGTAACATGTTCAGGTTTAAACAAAAGTTAAATTGTTCTTTTTGTAATTGAAGAAGTCGTTAAACTACGAATAGTGTTCCCTTGGAGTCGATCCTTAACTATTTTGTGGGGTTTATTGATTATAATAGTGACCTTAAGAAACGGGATTCAGAATCTTCCAGATGACACCTGCAAGACACGAGAATGCATCAGAAACATCTCAATGATTATTGTATGCTCATAAATCCAGTTATCAACTAATACGCTGATATGAACACAAGTTTACCTCCATCTACTCCCAGAAGTACCGCAGATACCATATGGTCTCATTTTTAAGCTGAGGTCCAAATAGAGGGTTTGTTTGGGCCAGTATTGCTACTAACCAGCTGCAGTGGATATGAATAGAGTAGTGAATATTCAAAATAACAAAATTAACTTTGCTATTTCATACATTTAAGTTACAATAGCATCAACAGACAAATCACAGCAAAATGCACTGTTACAGCGAATTTGTTAAGGAGATATCCTACATTATCATGCATGGAGGTTTCTTTTTTTTATTCCAGTTACTCAAAATATTAATAACTAAATTGAGTATTTTACGACGTAGGACAGTATCTTCCCAAAATATGTAATTATACTCACAATAAATAGCAGCAAACTGCGGTCAGCACCAAACTGGTTATGATGACACTGTAATTAAACAGTTAAATCAAAAATCAACGCTGATGCAACACAGAATAACATTGCAATAACATTTGAATGACACAGGCTATAGTGTACAAGGAATGCGTTTAAAGATGGATGGATGGATGATCGCTCGGCCTTTATTCCAGCATCCGTCCTCACCCTCTGTTTGGTCCTTTCGGTACAAAAAACGGGGCGACAACCCCGACCAGACCCCACAGCGTGGTGAAACAGATCATCGGTAAAGCCAGCGAGTGCGACACCATTGCGACACTTGTGCGTTATTCTGCAATTATAATATAAAGATATCAGCGTCCGATTCAATAGAGCCCGATCTCTCGCTAATCCTTCGCTCACGCCCACCTGCTCCTGATTGGACCGATGCTATTCTAAGTCTGATCGCTATTGGTCGAAAGAGGTGTCACTCAAACTGAATCCCTGCTCGTTACGTTGACGTAACAGTAGACCCATATGTCACTCAAAATACTAAACCAAACGTCCCAAAAGTCTTCTTGTATGTAATGTGTCTGAATGTGCAATTAAACATCCTGTATTTTATGCTAAAGTATTAAATTGAATTAAAGAATCGGACACCGTGTTTGTATTTGTTTATTTAGGCTATTTTACTTTCAATCTTGATATAGATGTCTAAAAAAATCAGTATGAATTCAAAACATCTCCAGGTCATCAATCATCAGTTAATATTTAAACAGTGGGTTATATCTAGAGATACTTATTTCGTAATTATTGCTAGATATTTCCTCTAAGTCTGCTGCAGTAATGTTAACGCTGTTTGTTTTCAAGCTTTTATAAACAGAAACTAGGAGGTGTTAACAGATTACTGTGATTATATATATATATATATATATATATATATATATATTATT
>NW_015637123.1:43506-45586 GCF_001515625.1 Sinocyclocheilus rhinocerous
ATAGAAATGTAGTGGAGTGAAAAGTACAATATTTGTCTTTCAAATGTAGTGAAGTTAAAGTCATAAGTTCCCAGAAAAAATAATACTCAAGTAAAGTACCGATACTCAAAAAGTGTACTTAAGTACAATACTCAAGTAAATGTACTTAGTTACGGTCCGCCTCTGACTTCTACTACTTCTACTTCAACTCACATTGCTCAAGAAGAGCAGGAACCACAGTCAGAAGCTTGCAATTTACAGCCTTATAACACATTTTTTCTTATTAATAATAAATTATTTTCCAAAAATCATATATTAGTTCCACAGTCACAAAAAGTGGGGACAATTAAGACCATCGACAACATGATTATTTGTATCATGAGTATGTCTGACTAAACATTTCACACTTTCACTTTGTTTACACCCTCTCCAAAATGACTAAATGTGCCCCCACAGAAGACATCAGCTGACAACCAGTGACAGACCGGTTTTAGGAATTTCTGTCTTTACTAGACTTTAAAGATGTTGTGTTATTCTTTAGAGTAAATCCTCACATAAATCACAACTTGTTTTCTCAGTAAACAGCGCTATTTGTGTTTTATATGTGTCCACATGGCTTGCATTAACTGGATAATGAACAGTCATATTATTTGATATTTGTGTAGTAGTGTGTAATAAATGAATAAATAAATAAAAATGCATTTTATTTTTCTTCCAGCCAAATAGTCCTCAGAATTCACTTATCAAATTAATACCCAAACTTAATGAAATAATGTACTGGTTTTGTTTAACCATGGCAAATAACTACTATTTTAACTTTGCAAATTGAGTAATTATGTAGATTATGCTTTTTTTTTTTCTCAAGAATGTTTAATATCAAGAATCACATGCATTTGTATGAACAACATATACAGTAAAGCTGTTGAGTCAGAGGACAATCCAGGGTCAGCATGACAATAATACAGTTGATTCATTAAGCAGCTGTGCATTTCTGTTTCTCTGAGATGAGATCTTTTCCTGAGTTTTCAATGTTATTGATTAATCACTGGGTCACAGGATTGTGATGTAAATCTCTGATCTGTATAAATGAGTGGAGTGAGGTGTTAGATCATAGATCATCATGAGGTCTTTGCCTTCCCTTGTGTTTCTCAGCACAGCATCTAAGTACAATAATCAGCACAAACAGAGAATTTAGACTTCATAACTCGCCTGTAATGCAGTGGTTTTCAAATGCTGGGCTGCGATCAAAATCTAGGCTGCTGGTTTGTTTTGAAAGGGCCTTATGTGCATTTTTTTATGTTAGGCTGTTAAATCTATTCAAGTCATTGTATGTATTCATTTGTTAATATATTTTTGAATAAAAGAACAAATCTGGACAAAAGAATGAGGATAGAAGCATCAGTTATTTTTTTGTTTAATCATGTCCGAGAAACCAACACACTGTCCTTAAATATTTTATGTTTTGGTGAATTAGGGTCTAATCAGTATGAATTCAAATTAGCACTAATCTGTATATAGTATTTGTTTTCATACAATTTGCTTATAGACAGTTAATTACGGGTGGTCCTTTTTTTAATCTAAAAAATAGTTTTTGTGCGAATCAGATCATACGAATGAATGCAAAATCGCAAGCTCGTGAAGTAGTTCAGATTTCTCGCGAGGTTGCAGCAGCTGATGTAAAATCTGGGACCAGAAGCGCTGTTTTAAAGTTTTTATATTGTGCAAAGCCCGCATGCATGTTACAGTTAACAATGTGAAATGATGACTACAGACATTGAATTTATGTAGTTGCTGAAAAGTCTGTCAGGATTGTTGGAGGATATGAATGCGAGCCTCATTCCCAGCCTTGGATGGCGTTTCTGAGATCGAGTTCTCACCAGTGCGGTGGATCCCTGATCAGTCAGGACTGGATCGTCGGCTGCCCACTGCTACAGCTCGTAAGTCTCATCTTTGCTATCATTTTGTTACTTTGACCAGTGCAGGACAGGGGCAGCATATGAATGAAATGTATTTGAAAAGGTCAATTTAGTAGCGCAGCCCTGTTGAAAAAAACAGTATATGCTGGTTAGGTATGTTTTGAAGCATGACTGCTGGTTTGAGC
>NW_015637123.1:45618-56106 GCF_001515625.1 Sinocyclocheilus rhinocerous
TGACTGCTGGTTTGAGCTGGTTTAAGCTGGTCCTTAGCTGGTTTAAGCTGGTCATATGCTGGTCCTAAACTGGTCCTGAGCAGCTAAAGATCAGCTTAGGACCAGCTTAAACCAGCTCAAACCAGCAGTCATGCTTTAAAACATACCTAACCAGCATATGTTGTTTTTTTTTCAACGGGGAGGCAAGTTCCTCACGCAAGAGAAAATAATAATGATCTAAAGTAGTAAATAATTGCCTTTTTTTGTCACCATAATCTCTCTGTTAGCCGCATAGAGGTTCGTCTGGGTAAACACCACATTGCTGTGGATGAGAGCAGCGAGCAGTCCATCCTGTCTGAGCGTGTCATCCGTCACCCGACACCACTGACAATGACATCATGCTGATCAAGTTGAGCAAACCCGCGACTCTCGATGAGTTTGTGAAGCCTGTGGATCTGCCCAAAAGCTGTGCTCCTCCAGACAGCATGTGCAGAGTCTCCGGCTGGGGAATCACCATGAACCAGAGTAAGTTCATCCAGAGTATTATTCAGGGCTCAGACAGCTGCTTTAGAGTTTTCTGGTTTCTTGTTGTTCTGCTTGATGACGGTCGCACCTCATGACTTGGATTTTGCGGACAAATATGTTTCATATGCGGATGTCATTCCTGAAACTTTGCAGGGTGTAGCTTATGTGTCCGAAAAACAAAAGTTTCATACAAATTCTGAATGGATTATACCCTAGAAAGTGCGCAAAGCACGCTCCCTTTATCACTAAAACGCGTCACTCATCTTCATTCATCGCGATGTTACAAAGTTCCGTTATAATCAATGAAGCTCTCTAAACTGCACAATGAATCTCTTATTTACATCGCGTCTGCACTTAGTCATGAGATGATTCATGAGCGTGCAAAACTGCACTTAAAAACTGCGGCACTTTCAGCGGTGAGTGAATTCTGACTAAACGTTTCTGATTGGCCATTGCGTTCAAGGAATCAACAGATATGTCTGTGATTGGTTACATTGCTCAACGCTTCAAAACACTTTGAGGGTATTTAGCGCTTGGCTAAGCGCTCCAATTGCAGTGGGGCCGACATCAGGGAGGGATCCCATGACTAACAATTTTGCCCCCCCTAATGTCGCCCAAGTATATATATATATATATCGGTTGAAAAACACTGGTTTACACCTAGTATTAAGACGCGTTTTGGTCGATCCGATCACAAGTGGACGACGCTAAATACAGGTGTATTCCAGAGGTAGTTGAAAACTCGTTTAACCAGATTGCTTTTGCAGTGTAGAGGCTCATGTGGTCTAATACATTTGAACAGCATCTAAAGCCTCCTCTCTGCCTGGTCGCCGTGATTTTGCCAAGTAAGACATGTTCCTGGATCAACATTACTGTCCTAAAAAACAGACTTAACCCAATACCTACCCCTAAACCTAACCTTACCCATAATTTATTCCTAAAATCAGTGTGAAATGATAGCTGATTAACATGGGTGTAGAAGCACCTAACCCTGATTGTAAGCCTAAAACTGACATTTCCTGAAAAGATATCTCTCAATTCTGATTGGTTGATTGGAATGATGTTCCAGGATCAACAAGGATGTTGATCCAGGAACATGATGTACTTGGTAAAATCACGCTCACCTCTCTGCCTACTGACCTAATTCTAAAACATTAAACATTGAAACATTGAAGCGCGTGAGCCAGATGGGATTTAAACTTTGCCATCTGAAATCGTAAGTTTGGTTTGAAAGCGAAAAAATGCAAAAAGCTTTACATTCTCTTACCAGTCCTGATTCTAACACAAGCTTGTCTTCCACAGCGTTCGGCTTTTTTTTTTTTGCATCTATCAGAGCAGAAGCGAAAGCTGCTGCTCTCTGTATCGTTTTCTGTTGTTTCCTTTCACGTTCTTATGTAAAATGCTCTAGCTTATTTTGAAAGATCTGAAAGTCTGTACATTCACCCGCCCAAAGACCCTTCCCTCAAAATCAGGACAGAAGTGGTCGAAAGTGGACAGAAGAGATGGACTAAAACACTAGGTGTAAATAAATGTGTCTCCCTCGTCTACTTGTGATCCGATCGACCAAAACGCATCTTAATACCAGATGTAAACAGACCCTGAGGGTTAGGTTTAGAAGAAGCCATGAACACATCATGATGTATTCTTTTGAGTCAGACTCAGATTTCTAATGAATTGATTGAGGGGGGAAAAAACAACACACACAAATGAGTAATATAACGCAGTAATTATACACATAATTTTCTGTTGAAATCTCAGTCTATTCAATTTCTTAATAGCAGCTGACTCTGATAAGCTGCAGTGTCTGAATCTTCCCATCATCTCTGATCGTGACTGTAATAATTCCTACCCTGGCCTAATCACTGGCTCCATGTTCTGTGCTGGATACCTGGAGGGAGGGAAGGATGTTTGCCAGGTAGCCTGTCATACAGACGCTGCATTGCTTTGGTCTCCAAACATAGTCATTTCTGGTACAAAAAAAAAAGTATCCTAAATTTGGCCCACTCAGGTTGACTCTGGTGGTCCTGTGGTGTGTAATGGTGAGCTACAAGGTATTGTGTCTGCGGGTGGCCGTTGTGCTGCGAAAGATCAGCCTGGTATCTTTACCAAGGTATGATGACAAGTGTATGTCATCATAAAAATGGATATTAAAATAACAACTTTAATGTTTATACTTTAACTCTGAAATAAAACACTGTGTAAAATCTCTCTCATTCTCTATGTTCAACTGTTCAACTCCTGGATTACTGAGACTATAAACACATACCAAAACTGATTGCAGCTTCATACCGCAAATAATGCCACACAATTTAATATACATAGTGTGAAACCTGTCGACAATTTATATGGTGTTAATGTGCAAAATATAATCTTTTGAAGAATTATGTTCGTGAGTCTTCCTTTCTCTGAAGAATACTTGAAACCTACTGAATACACTTAATCTCGTTTACTGAATCATTACTGCGACCAAATGAACAATAGATGCAGTTTTTAGTGCCAGCAGAGATGGAATAACCATTGAAAGCACCAGGATTTGATGATTGCCCAGTTAAAACCCAAAAGTATATGAAAATGAACTCTTTAACAGGTGTGCATATATAAATGATTAGAAAGATTAAATATTGACAATGTTTCATTTAAAGTAAGACCAGATATTTACATGTTTTGAAGTGCGGAAACATCACAACCTGGACGTACAGACGTATAAGTGTCATCTGCATAGGTATGAAGCTTGAGCATCATTCTCTCAGTGTGCAAGACAATGTTAAAACCGCACCAGCCAGAATGACCCACAGCTCTGAGAACCATCATCATACACAATACATGTTAGCAAAGCAAGAGAGTCACAGAGACACAACAAACACTTTGTTAAAGGTTAAACCAGTGGTGTGACTTACTGTTTGTCAAGTGACCAAAATCCAGTGGAAGACTTTACTCATGAAAAAAGATCTTCATGTAAGAGGTGTTGTTATGAAGGCTTTTAACATAAACGCATTATCTTCATTCATTGTTATTTATTATATTATATATACATTTATATTATACAAGTTGCTAGTATAAATTAGCATGATATAAAAGACTAAACTCTGTAAGAAAACACAACCTTCATCCCTCTGGTGTGAGTTTATATTTAGTTCATCTGTGGAAAAGCACAGGTTCTGTTGGCATGACTTTGTCCAATCTCTTCACACACTTTGGAAAAAGCCACCTCTGTATACTGAAAGAGGACAGGAAACCATTTTAGTGTTTATGTTTAATCTAAAATGCAAAATGTGGGAATATGTAGCTGCACCTGTGCTTGACTCAGCTCCTGATGTTCCTCTAGTGCCAAAAACTGAGACAGCAGTAACTCTCCATCTTGAAGTTTTGAGCTTTCTCCAGAATAACATCTACATACTGAGGGTGATCGCCACGTTAACATTTTTACAGATGGAGCCACAGGATTGTGTGTTTACAGGTAAGAGAGTAAAATGAAAGGAACTCACCTATGACAACAATGATCCAAGCCCCATTCAGCAGAGCAGTGATAAGAATCCACCACGGAGTCTGATTCTGTTGAATATACATCACTACTGTATGATTCCGGCTCTCGTGTGCTGATTCTGTAAAGAACAGTTACTCCACTGAAACTGAGTACACGACACAGTTAGTTACAGTCAGTGGTGGAAAGAGTACTGAAAAAATATACTCAAGTAAAAGTACCATTACCTTCCAAAAAATGTAGTGCGAGTAGAGTAAAAGTACTTGTCCAAAAAACTACTTGAGTAAGAGTAAAAGAGTAGCCTATTTAAAAGTACTCATGAGTATTGAGTAGTGAGTACTGAGCTGTGGATTCTACCCCCTCATAATAAACGCTGTACACCGCAATTTATATATTTTAAAAACGTTGTACATTCTGTAATTCACATTATCTTGTTTGTCATAAAGAATGAAGAATATCTTTCATCCAGCAGTTTTAATTTTGACTGCCAACTCTTTAAAATACATCAAAACAGCACGGAAACAGTATTCAGTTGAAGAAAAGATGAAAGTTATTCTCAGTACAATCATCCCCATTTAAATCATAAAGTTTGAAAAAAATTATTCAACCCTCTTGATCTGCAAGACCAAGGCATCATTAAAGTATTATAGAAAGTTTATTATTACACATTTGAATGATTCTGATGGCATAAAGTTGATGAAAAATGAAAAAAAATAAATCAAACTGCCTCTAAATGTTCATGTACAAAATCATTCAACCTCCCAAAGTCAAATTTTGTGCAGAATCTTTGTAACGTCCAATAAATGCTGTTTGTAAGTGTTTAGAAGCTTCTGCCACCTCTCTACTGCAATCTTGGCTCATTCCTCGCTTGAAAAAGCTTCCAGATCATTGATAATCTCTGGATTTCATGTTGCCACTGCTTTCTTCAAATGCCACCAAGTATTTCAATCCAAATAAGATTTATGAACGAAGGAACCGGGTAAGTTCCTGGTTGAGTCTCTCTACCTGATCATTGGATTGGGGATGGTAGCCCGAGGTGAGGCTCACATTGATCTCCAGTGACTTGAAGAAAGCGGCCCACAGACGGGAGGTAAACTGGGGACCCCGGTCGGAAACTATGTCCTCCGGTAAACCATAGAAGCGGAAGACTAGATTACATAGTTGTTCAGCCGTCTCCAGAGCGGTGGGTAACTTAGGCAAGGGAATGAGGCGACAGGCCTTAGAGAAGCGGTCAATGACAGTAAGGACCGTAGGCCATTGGAACTAGGTAGGTCGGTGATGAAATCTATGGCAATATGTGACCAGGGACGCTGTGGGATGGGTAGCGGGTGAAGGAGTCCTGCTGGTAGTAGGTGGGATGGTTTCTGTGTATTGCAAACCCTGCATTCATGAATCTGACTAATCGTATCTTTTCTCAGGGATGGCCACCAGAACCGGTTTTGAAGTAGTTGGACGGTTGCATTAATACCTGGATGTCCTGAGCTGAGTGAAGCATGAACGTGTGTGATCGTTCTCTCTCGAAGAGCTACAGGGACAAATAACTTATCCTGGGGGCATTCAGCAGGGACGTTGTGTTCGGTATTAGCCTGCTCAATCTCAGTAATAATGTCCCACTGGATAGGTGACACAATGAGAGCCGGGGAAATTACATTTTCAGGCCTATTGGAGTCAGAATCTCTCTCGAATTGCCGTGATAGAGCGTCTGCCTTTGTGTTCTTAGAACCTGGCCGGTAGGTAACAGTGAAATCAAACCTGGAGGAAAAACAGAGACCACCTAGCCTGTCGTGGATTGAGTCTCTTAGCCGTTCTCAAGTACTCAAGGTTACGATGGTCGGTTAAAACAGTGAATGAATGTCTTGCTCCCTCCAGCCAATGACGCCATTCCTCGAGTGCAGCTTTAATGGCCAACAACTCCCTGTCACCAACATCATAATTTCTCTCCGCTGGGCTGAGCTTGCGTGAATAATAAGCACATGGAAACATTTTTGCAGGTGAGCCCCGACGTTGTGATAGCACTGCCCCTAGTCCGATGTTGGAAGCGTCAACCTCTACGATGAATGGGAAACTGGGGTCAGGGTGGTGTAAGATCGGAGCGGTGGTGAATCGTTGCTTCAATTCCTGAAAAGCCTCGCGGGCAATAGGTGACCAGTGAAGACGACTAGAACCCCTCTTTGTCATATTTGTGAGAGGAGCAGCTACGGAGCTGAAACCTCTGATGAAGCGACGATAGAAGTTGGCGAATCCCAGGAAACGTTGCAGCTCCTTAATAGTAGATGGTAGTGGCCATTTTAGGACTGCATTGACCTGGTTCTCATCCACGGCCACTCCCTCCTGACTAATCACGTAGCCCAGGAAAGAGAGGGATGTCAGATGGAACTCGCACTTCTCTGCTTTGGCGTACAGTTGGTGCTGGATTAGACGTTTGAGAACAGACCTGACATGTTGGATATGCTCCTCGAGGGTTTCGGAATAGACCAGAATATCGTCAATGTATACGATAACATTCCTGTTGAGCATGTCCCTGAAGACGTCATTGATGAATGACTGGAAGATAGATGGACTGTTGACTAGGCCGAAGGGCATAACCCGATATTCATAGTGCCCAGTGGTCGTGGAGAAGGCAGTTTTCCATTCGTCACCCGCCCGAATCCGAATGAGATTATATGCACTGCGTAAATCCAGCTTGGTGAAGAGTTTGGCAGTTCTCAGCTGTTCCAGTGCAGAGGGTACTAAGGGTAGTGGGTAACGAAATTTAACAGTCATCTCATTGAGGCCACGATAATCGATGCAAGGACGGAGACCGCCCTCCTTCTTCTTAACGAAGAAAAACCCTGCGGACGCTGGTGAAGTGGAGGGTTGGATGAAGCCTTTAGCCAGTTCTTCCTGAATGTAGTTGTTCATGGCTTCGGATTCTGGTTGTGACAGGGGAAATATGCGGCCCTTCGGGGGACTAGAGTCGGGCAGAAGGTCGATAGCGCAGTCGGAGGGTCTGTGAGGAGGCAGTTGAGAGGCTTTGGATTTGCTGAATGCTTCACTTAGATCATGATAGACACTGGGGAACCCCGGGTAGTCAGTATCTGTAACGCTAACAGTTAGAAGATGAAGGGGAGTGATGTTCTGAACACAACGGGGAAAACAGTTCTCATTCCAGCTGATTATCTGAGATTCCTGCCAGGAGATGTGTGGGTTATGCCTGCGGAGCCACGGAAGTCCTAGAATGATAGGTGCATGAGAAGTTGAAATAATGTAAAATTGAATGGTCTCCTGATGAAGAATTCCCGTTGCCATACTAAGTTTCGTTGTCATGCGAGTTATCTTTCCTGTGCCCAGGGGGCGCCCGTCGACCGCCTCGACTGCCAAAGGAGAAAGACATTTTATTAGAGTGATACTGCATTCTTGAGCAAAATCCAATGACATAAAATTCCCCGCCGCCCCAGAGTCTAGCATGGCGCGCGCGGACACAGCTCTTGTAGGGAGAGTGATGGTGACTGGAACAGTAATGCAGTTATCAACATTGAGAGCTAGAATGGGGACACTCACCCGAGTAGTGGGGTCTCTGCGAGAGCGAGAGGGGCATGACAGTCTCATGTGGCCTGGCTCACCACAATAGAGACAGAGACGGTGATTAATGCGACGATCTCTCTCCTCAGGAGAGAGGTGATAGGTGTCGACCTGCAGGGGTTCGTGGGTGTCAGAAATAGTCCTAGTAGTTGTTCTTGTCGAGGGGCGTCGTGATCTGAGAAGATTGTCAATCTGAATAGAGAGCTCCATAAACTGATTTAAAGTTCTCCCCTCATCTCGGCATGCTAGTTCCGTCTGTAATTCGGGACTTAAACCTCTCCTGAAGTGTACCTTCAGAGGATCCTCGGTCCATGTTGTTTGTGCGGCGAGCGTACGAAAGGACAAAGCATATTCCGCCGCAGTTCTCCT
Organism: Sinocyclocheilus rhinocerous; assembly: GCF_001515625.1. Lineage (NCBI taxonomy): Eukaryota > Metazoa > Chordata > Actinopteri > Cypriniformes > Cyprinidae > Sinocyclocheilus > Sinocyclocheilus rhinocerous. The sequence goes on from NW_015637123.1 coordinate 53,534, forward strand.
CCCCTGGGTCAGTGTTAGCAACTGTTCATCTGCACTCCGACCATCCCTTGAATGATCAAAGACCTCCCGGAAACGTTGAAGAAAGATTGTAAATGAGGGAAAAGGAGATCTGCCCTCCTTCCATACTGCCGTCATCCACTCCAGCGCTTTACCAGTGAGAAGAGAACAAACAAAAGAAATCCTCCCCTCCTCTGTTGCATACAGGGCTGGTTGTTGGTTAACGAACAGGGTGCATTGGAGAAGAAACCCCTTGCACTGAGCTGGATTACCGTCATACTTCTCAGGGAAAGCTAAGCGGGGACTCACATTGGAAGCTTGCGCTGAGGTGACCGCGAGAGCGGTGTTAGTTGGAGGCACCGAGAGCTCGGGTGGAGAAACGTGCAGTGTCTGTAACGTCTTGACTAATTCCTCCGTGAGTGCAGTGAGCCTCTGCAGCTGATGATGATGAGTGGCTAGTTGTGTTCCTTGTGCAGACAGCTCTGAAGAGAGGTGATAGATCGCTGCTGGATCATGTTGTGGCGAAGTCTTCTGTAATGATTCATCAACACGGCTGGGATCCATTTGCAGTTTTATTTGAAACTTAATCAAACAAGCAGAGGTCAAGACACAGATAAGGCAGTATCGTAGGGTAGACAGAATTGTGATCATAGACAGACCTGAGATCGGGGCAGGCAGAAATCGTTCGGAAACTGGGGCAGTCATAGGTCAGGGCAGGCGGCAATCCAAAGTCGATAGTCCAGTATCCAGAGCACAAGTCCAAGGGGCAGGCAGCAAATCAACAAGAGACAAAGGCAGGCAGAGGTAATAACAGAAGGCAGTCCAATGTAACCAGAATAACGCTCAGAGATGTTCACCAAGGCAAAACAAGACTTCGCAGTGAACCTGGGTGAAAGAGCTCATTAAATAGTCTAACGTAATGGGGAACAGGTGTAGGGGAATAATCAGTGACAGGTGCAGGGCTGATGGGAAATGTAGTGCGGGAAGGAAACTAGTACTCTGGTGATGGGGCCCTCTGGTGGCCCGAAGGGAGAGTAACAGGAGCGCTCTCCGTGACAGAGCCCCCCCCCCTGCGAACGGCTCCGGAAGTGAGGAGGTGGTCGACGCCGGGGTCTTCCGCGTGGTCTGGGGGCCGGTCTCTCCGGATGGTCTCGGTGGTACTCCTCCATAAGACTGGGATCTAGAATGTCGTCTGCATTCACCCAGGACCTCTCCTCTGGACCGTAACCCTCCCAGTCGACCAGATATTGGAGAGTTCTCCCCCGGCGTCTGGAGTCGAGCAGTTCTCGCACCTGATAGATCTCCTCGCCCTCCACCGTTATGGGTTGGGGACCCTGGTCCTCGGGCGCCTCCTCTCCTCCCTCACCGGGACCAGCAGCGGGCTTCAACAAGGAGACATGAAATGTGGGAGAAACACGGAAGTGATTAGGTAAGGCCAATTCAAAAGATACAGGGGTAATTTGCCGAACAATTTGGAAAGGACCTACGTACCTGGGACTGAGCTTACGGCATGGCAAACGGAGACGGAGGTCACGAGTGGATAACCATACCCACTGGCCAACACTATATTCTGGGCTGGGACGGCGATGCCGATCAGCCTGAATCCGCTGACGTCTTACAGCATGCTGTAAATGATGATGAGCCTGATTCCAAGTCTCCTCACTTCTCTGAATCCAGTCATTAACTGTAGGAACGTTAGACGGTTCTCCTGACCAGGGAAACAGGGGTGGTTGATATCCCAGAATACACTGAAACGGAGTTAACCCAGTAGAGGGCTTGCGGAGAGAGTTTTGAGCGTATTCGGCCCACATGATATAACGGCTCCAATCCTGTTGATTTTGACTACAATATGAACGAAGGAACCGGGTAAGTTCCTGGTTGAGTCTCTCTACCTGACCATTGGATTGGGGATGGTAGCCCGAGGTGAGGCTCACATTGATCTCCAGTGCCTTGAAGAAAGCGGCCCACAGACGGGAGGTAAACTGGGGACCCCGGTCGGAAACGATATCCTCCGGTAAACCATAGAAGCGGAAGACTAGATTACATAAGTGTTCAGCCGTCTCCAGAGCGGTAGGTAACTTCGGCAAGGGAATGAGGCGACAGGCCTTAGAGAAGCGGTCAATGACAGTAAGGACCGTAGTATGGCCATTGGAACTAGGTAGGTCGGTGACGAAATCTATGGCAATGTGTGACCAGGGACGCTGTGGGATGGGTAGCGGGTGAAGGAGTCCTGCTGGTAGTAGGTGGGATGGCTTCTGTGTGTTGCAAACCCTGCATTCATGAATCAGACGAATAGTATCCCTTCTCAGTGAAGGCCACCAGAACCGGTTCTGAAGTAGTTGGATGGTTGCATTAATACCTGGATGTCCTGAGCTGAGCGAAGCATGAACGTCTGTGATCGTTCTCTCTCGAAGAGCTACAGGGACAAATAACTTATCCTGGGGGCATTCAGCAGGGACGTTGTGTTCGGTATTAGCCTGCTCAATCTCAGTAATGATGTCCCACTGGATAGGTGACACGATAAGAGCCGGGGAGATTACATGTTCAGGCCTATTGGAGTCAGAATCTCTCTCGAA
>NW_015637123.1:61964-78919 GCF_001515625.1 Sinocyclocheilus rhinocerous
TATTGTAATGATTCATCAACACGGCTGGGATCCATTTGCAGTTTTATTTGAAACTTAATCAAACAAGCAGAGGTCAAGACACAGATAAGGCAGTATCGTAGGGTAGACAGAATTGTGATCATAGACAGACCTGAGATCGGGGCAGGCAGATATCGTTCAGAAACTGAGACAGTCTTAGGTCAGGGCAGGCGGCAATCCAAAGTCGATAGTCCAGTATCCAGAGCACAAGTCCAAGGGGCAGGCAGCAAATCAACAAGAGACACAGGCAGGCAGAGGTAATAACAGAAGGCAGTCCAATGTAACCAGAATAACGCTCAGAGATGTTCACCAAGGCAAAACAAGACTTCGCAGTGAACCTGGGTGAAAGAGCTCATTAAATAGTCTAACGTAATGGGGAACAGGTGTAGGGGAATAATCAGTGACAGGTGCAGGGCTGATGGGAAATGTAGTGCGGGAAGGAAACTAGTACTCTGGTGATGGGGCCCTCTGGTGGCCCGAAGGGAGAGTAACAGGAGCGCTCTCCGTGACAGAGCCCCCCCCCCTGCGAACGGCTCCGGAAGTGAGGAGGTGGTCGACGCCGGGGTCTTCCGCGTGGTCTGGGGGCCGGTCTCTCCGGATGGTCTCGGTGGTACTCCTCCATAAGACTGGGATCTAGAATGTCGTCTGCATTCACCCAGGACCTCTCCTCTGGACCGTAACCCTCCCAGTCGACCAGATATTGGAGAGTTCTCCCCCGGCGTCTGGAGTCGAGCAGTTCTCGCACCTGATAGATCTCCTCGCCCTCCACCGTTATGGGTTGGGGACCCTGGTCCTCGGGCGCCTCCTCTCCTCCCTCACCGGGACCAGCAGCGGGCTTCAACAAGGAGACATGAAATGTGGGAGAAACACGGAAGTGATTAGGTAAAGCCAATTCAAAAGATACAGGGGTAATTTGGCGAATAATCTGGAAAGGACCCACATACCTGGGACTGAGCTTACGGCATGGCAAACGGAGACGGAGGTCACGAGTGGATAACCATACCCACTGGCCAACACTATATTCTGGGCTGGGACGGCGATGCCGATCAGCCTGAATCCGCTGACGTCTTACAGCATGCTGTAAATGATGATGGGGCTGATTCCAAGTCTCCTCACTTCTCTGAATCCAGTCATTAACTGTAGGAACGTTAGACGGTTCTCCTGACCAGGGAAACAGGGGTGGTTGATATCCCAGAATACACTGAAACGGAGTTAATCCAGTAGAGGGCTTGCGGAGAGAGTTTTGAGCGTATTCGGCCCACATGATATAACGGCTCCAATCCTGTTGATTTTGACTACAATATGAACGAAGGAACCGGGTAAGTTCCTGGTTGAGTCTCTCTACCTGATCATTGGATTGGGGATGGTAGCCCGAGGTGAGGCTCACATTGATCTCCAGTGCCTTGAAGAAAGCGGCCCACAGACGGGAGGTAAACTGGGGACCCCGGTCGGAAACGATATCCTCCGGTAAACCATAGAAGCGGAAGACTAGATTACATAATTGTTCAGCCGTCTCCAGAGCGGTGGGTAACTTAGGCAAGGGAATGAGGCGACAGGCCTTAGAGAAGCGGTCAATGACAGTAAGGACCGTAGTATGGCCATTGGAACTAGGTAGGTCGGTAACGAAATCTATGGCGATATGTGACCAGGAACGTTGTGGTATGGGTAGCGGTTGAAAGAGTCCTGCTGGTAGTAGGCGGGATGGTTTCTGTGTATTGCAAACCCTGCATTCATGAATCTGACTAGTAGTATCCTTTCTCAGGGATGGCCACCAGAACCGGTTTTGAAGTAGTTGGATGGTTGCATTAATTCCTGGATGTCCTGAGCTGAGCGAAGCATGAACGTGTGTGATCGTTCTCTCTCGAAGAGCTACAGGGACAAATAACTTATCCTGGGGGCATTCAGCAGGGACGTTGTGTTCGGTATTAGCCTGCTCAATCTCAGTAATAATGTCCCACTGGATAGGTGACACAATGAGAGCCGGGGAAATGACATTTTCAGGCCTATTGGAGTCAGAATCTCTCTCGAATTGCCGTGATAGAGCGTCTGCCTTTGTGTTCTTAGAACCTGGCCGGTAGGTAACAGTGAAATCAAACCTGGAGGAAAAACAGAGACCACCTAGCCTGTCGTGGATTGAGTCTCTTAGCCGTTCTCAAGTACTCCAGGTTACGATGGTCGGTTAGAACCGTGAATGAATGTTTTGCCCCTTCCAGCCAATGACGCCATTCCTCGAGTGCAGCTTTAATGGCCAACAACTCCCTGTCACCAACATCATCATTTCTTTCCGCTGGGCTGAGTTTGCGTGAATAAGCACATGGAAACATCTTTGCAGGTGAGCCCTGACGTTGTGATAGCACTGCCCCTATTCCGATGTTGGAAGCGTCAACCTCTACTATGAACGGAAAACTGGGGTCAGGGAGGTGTAAGATGGGAGCGGTGGTGAATCGTTGCTTCAATTCCTGAAAAGCCTCTTGGGCAATAGGTGACCAGTGAAGACGACTAGAACCCCTCTTTGTCATATTTGTGAAAGGAGCAGCTACGGAGCTGAAACCTCTGATGAAGCGACGATAGAAGTTGGCGAATCCCAGGAAACGTTGCAGCTCCTTAATAGTAGATGGTAATGGCCATTTTAGGACTGCATTGACTTTGTTCTCATCCATGGCCACTCCCTCCTGACTAATCACGTAGCCCAGGAAAGAGAGGGATGTCAGATGAAACTCGCACTTCTCTGCTTTGGCGTACAGTTGGTGCTGGATTAGACGTTTGAGAACAGACCTGACATGTTGGATATGCTCCTCGAGGGTTTCGGAATAGACCAGAATATCGTCAATGTATACGATAACATTCCTGTTGAGCATGTCCCTGAAGACGTCATTGATGAATGACTGGAAGATAGATGGACTGTTGACTAGGCCGAAGGGCATAACCCGATATTCATAGTGCCCAGTGGTCGTGGAGAAAGCAGTTTTCCATTCGTCACCCGCCCGAATCCGAATGAGATTATATGCACTGCGTAAATCCAGCTTGGTGAAGAATTTGGCAGTTCTCAGCCGTTCCAGTGCAGAGGGTACTAATGGTAGTGGGTAACGAAATTTAACAGTCATTTCATTGAGGCCACGATAATCGATGCAAGGACGGAGACCGCCCTCCTTCTTCACGAAGAAAAACCCTGCGGACGCTGGTGAAGTGGAGGGTTGGATGAAGCCTTTAGCCAGTTCTTCCTGAATGTAGTTGTTCATGGCTTCGGATTCTGGTTGTGACAGGGGAAATATGCGGCCCTTCGGGGGACTAGAGTCGGGCAGAAGGTCGATAGCGCAGTCGGAGGGTCTGTGAGGAGGCAGTTGAGAGGCTTTGGATTTGCTGAATGCGTCACTTAGATCATGATAGACACTGGGGAACCCCGGGTAGTCAGTATCTGTAACGCTAACAGTTAGAAGATGAAGGGGAGTGATGTTCTGAACACAACGGGGAAAACAGTTCTCATTCCAGCTGATTATCTGAGATTCCTGCCAGGAGATGTTTGGGTTATGCCTGCGGAGCCACGGCAATCCTAGAATGATGGGTGCATGAGAAGTTGAAATAATGTAAAATTGAATGGTCTCCTGATGAAGAATTCCCGTTGCCATACTAAGTTTCGTTGTCATGCGAGTTATCTTTCCTGTGCCCAGGGGGCGCCCGTCGACCGCCTCGACTGCCAAAGGAGAAAGACATTTTATTAGAGTGATACTGCATTCTTGAGCAAAGCCCAATGACATAAAATTCCCAGCCGCACCAGAGTCTAACATGGCACGCATGAACACAGCTCTTGGTGGGAAGAGTGAGGGTGACAGGAACAGTAATGCAGTTATCGACATTGAGAGCTAGAATGGGAACACTCACCCGAGTTGCGGGGTCTCGGCGAGAGCGAGAGGGGCATGACAACCTCATGTGGCCTGACTCGCCACAATAGAGACATAGACGGTGATTAATGCGACGATCTCTCTCCTCAGGAGAGAGGTGATAGGTGTCGACCTGCAGGGGTTCGTGGGTGTCAGAAATAGTCCTAGTAGTTGTTCTTGTCGAGGGGCGTCGTGATCTGAGAAGATTGTCAATCTGAATAGAGAGCTCCATAAACTGATTTAAAGTTCTCCCCTCATCTCGGCATGCTAGTTCCGTCTGTAATTCGGGACTTAAACCTCTCCTGAAGTGTACCTTCAGAGGATCCTCGGTCCATGTTGTTTGTGCGGCGAGCGTACGAAAGGACAAAGCATATTCCGCCGCAGTTCTCCTCCCCTGGGTCAGTGTTAGCAACTGTTCATCTGCACTCCGACCATCCCTTGAATGATCAAAGACCTCCCGGAAACGTTGAAGAAAGATTGTAAATGAGGGGAAAGGAGATCTGTCCTCCCTCCATACTGCCGTCATCCACTCCAGCGCTTTACCAGTGAGAAGAGAACAAACAAAAGAAATCCTCCCCTCCTCTGTTGCATACAGGGCTGGTTGTTGGTTAACGAACAGGGTGCATTGGAGAAGAAATCCCTTGCACTGAGCTGGATTACCGTCATACTTCTCAGGGAAAGCTAAGCGGGGACTCACATTGGAAGCTTGCGCTGAGGTGACCGCGAGAGCGGTGTTAGTTGGAGGCACCGAGAGCTCGGGTGGAGAAACGTGCAGTGTCTGTAACGTCTTGACTAATTCCTCCGTGAGTGCAGTGAGCCTCTGCAGCTGATGATGATGAGTGGCTAGTTGTGTTCCTTGTGCAGACAGCTCTGAAGAGAGGTGATAGATCGCTGCTGGATCATGTTGTGGCGAAGTCTTCTGTAATGATTCATCAACACGGCTGGGATCCATTTGCAGTTTTATTTGAAACTTAATCAAACAAGCAGAGGTCAAGACACAGATAAGGCAGTATCGTAGGGTAGACAGAATTGTGATCATAGACAGACCTGAGATCGGGGCAGGCAGAAATCGTTCGGAAACTGGGGCAGTCATAGGTCAGGGCAGGCGGCAATCCAAAGTCGATAGTCCAGTATCCAGAGCACAAGTCCAAGGGGCAGGCAGCAAATCAACAAGAGACAAAGGCAGGCAGAGGTAATAACAGAAGGCAGTCCAATGTAACCAGAATAACGCTCAGAGATGTTCACCAAGGCAAAACAAGACTTCGCAGTGAACCTGGGTGAAAGAGCTCATTAAATAGTCTAACGTAATGGGGAACAGGTGTAGGGGAATAATCAGTGACAGGTGCAGGGCTGATGGGAAATGTAGTGCGGGAAGGAAACTAGTACTCTGGTGATGGGGCCCTCTGGTGGCCCGAAGGGAGAGTAACAGGAGCGCTCTCCGTGACAGAGCCCCCCCCCCTGCGAACGGCTCCGGAAGTGAGGAGGTGGTCGACGCCGGGGTCTTCCGCGTGGTCTGGGGGCCGGTCTCTCCGGATGGTCTCGGTGGTACTCCTCCATAAGACTGGGATCTAGAATGTCGTCTGCATTCACCCAGGACCTCTCCTCTGGACCGTAACCCTCCCAGTCGACCAGATATTGGAGAGTTCTCCCCCGGCGTCTGGAGTCGAGCAGTTCTCGCACCTGATAGATCTCCTCGCCCTCCACCGTTATGGGTTGGGGACCCTGGTCCTCGGGCGCCTCCTCTCCTCCCTCACCGGGACCAGCAGCGGGCTTCAACAAGGAGACATGAAATGTGGGAGAAACACGGAAGTGATTAGGTAAGGCCAATTCAAAAGATACAGGGGTAATTTGCCGAACAATTTGGAAAGGACCTACGTACCTGGGACTGAGCTTACGGCATGGCAAACGGAGACGGAGGTCACGAGTGGATAACCATACCCACTGGCCAACACTATATTCTGGGCTGGGACGGCGATGCCGATCAGCCTGAATCCGCTGACGTCTTACAGCATGCTGTAAATGATGATGAGCCTGATTCCAAGTCTCCTCACTTCTCTGAATCCAGTCATTAACTGTAGGAACGTTAGACGGTTCTCCTGACCAGGGAAACAGGGGTGGTTGATATCCCAGAATACACTGAAACGGAGTTAACCCAGTAGAGGGCTTGCGGAGAGAGTTTTGAGCGTATTCGGCCCACATGATATAACGGCTCCAATCCTGTTGATTTTGACTACAATATGAACGAAGGAACCGGGTAAGTTCCTGGTTGAGTCTCTCTACCTGACCATTGGATTGGGGATGGTAGCCCGAGGTGAGGCTCACATTGATCTCCAGTGCCTTGAAGAAAGCGGCCCACAGACGGGAGGTAAACTGGGGACCCCGGTCGGAAACGATATCCTCCGGTAAACCATAGAAGCGGAAGACTAGATTACATAAGTGTTCAGCCGTCTCCAGAGCGGTAGGTAACTTCGGCAAGGGAATGAGGCGACAGGCCTTAGAGAAGCGGTCAATGACAGTAAGGACCGTAGTATGGCCATTGGAACTAGGTAGGTCGGTGACGAAATCTATGGCAATGTGTGACCAGGGACGCTGTGGGATGGGTAGCGGGTGAAGGAGTCCTGCTGGTAGTAGGTGGGATGGCTTCTGTGTGTTGCAAACCCTGCATTCATGAATCAGACGAATAGTATCCCTTCTCAGTGAAGGCCACCAGAACCGGTTCTGAAGTAGTTGGATGGTTGCATTAATACCTGGATGTCCTGAGCTGAGCGAAGCATGAACGTCTGTGATCGTTCTCTCTCGAAGAGCTACAGGGACAAATAACTTATCCTGGGGGCATTCAGCAGGGACGTTGTGTTCGGTATTAGCCTGCTCAATCTCAGTAATGATGTCCCACTGGATAGGTGACACGATAAGAGCCGGGGAGATTACATGTTCAGGCCTATTGGAGTCAGAATCTCTCTCGAACTGCCGTGACAGGGCGTCTGCCTTTGTGTTCTTGGAACCTGGCCGGTAGGTAACAGAGAAATCAAACCTGGAGAAGAACAGAGACCACCTAGCCTGCCGTGGATTGAGTCTCTTAGCCGTTCTCAAGTACTCAAGGTTACGATGGTCGGTTAAAACAGTGAATGAATGTCTTGCTCCCTCCAGCCAATGACGCCATTCCTCGAGTGCAGCTTTAATGGCCAACAACTCCCTGTCACCAACATCATAATTTCTCTCCGCTGGGCTGAGCTTGCGTGAATAATAAGCACATGGAAACATTTTTGCAGGTGAGCCCCGACGTTGTGATAGCACTGCCCCTAGTCCGATGTTGGAAGCGTCAACCTCTACGATGAATGGGAAACTGGGGTCAGGGTGGTGTAAGATCGGAGCGGTGGTGAATCGTTGCTTCAATTCCTGAAAGGCCTCGCGGGCAGCAGGTGACCAGTGAAGACGGCTAGAACCCCTCTTTGTCATAATTGTGAGAGGAGCAGCTACGGAGCTGAAACCTCTGATGAAGCGACGATAGAAGTTGGCGAATCCCAGGAAACGTTGCAGCTCCTTAATAGTAGATGGTAGTGGCCATTTTAGGACTGCATTGACCTTGTTCTCATCCATGGCCACTCCCTCCTGACTAATCACGTAGCCCAGGAAAGAGAGGGATGTCAGATGAAACTCGCACTTCTCTGCTTTGGCGTACAGTTGGTGCTGGATTAGACGTTTGAGAACAGACCTGACATGTTGGATATGCTCCTCGAGGGTTTCGGAATAGACCAGAATATCGTCAATGTATACGATAACATTCCTGTTGAGCATGTCCCTGAAGACGTCATTGATGAATGACTGGAAGATAGATGGACTGTTGACTAGGCCGAAGGGCATAACCCGATATTCATAGTGCCCAGTGGTCGTGGAGAAAGCAGTTTTCCATTCGTCACCCGCCCGAATCCGAATGAGATTATATGCACTGCGTAAATCCAGCTTGGTGAAGAGTTTGGCAGTTCTCAGCTGTTCCAGTGCAGAGGGTACTAAGGGTAGTGGGTAACGAAATTTAACAGTCATCTCATTGAGGCCACGATAATCGATGCAAGGACAGAGACCGCCCTCCTTCTTCACGAAGAAAAACCCTGCGGACGCTGGTGAAGTGGAGGGTTGGATGAAGCCCTTAGCCAGTTCCTCCTGAATGTAGTTGTTCATGGCTTCGGATTCTGGTTGTGACAGGGGAAATATGCGGCCCTTCGGGGGACTAGAGTCGGGCAGAAGGTCGATAGCGCAGTCGGAGGGTCTGTGAGGAGGCAGTTGAGAGGCTTTGGATTTGCTGAATGCGTCACTTAGATCATGATAGACACTGGGGAACCCCGGGTAGTCAGTATCTGTAACGCTAACAGTTAGAAGATGAAGGGGAGTGATGTTCTGAACACAACGGGGAAAACAGTTCTCATTCCAGCTGATTATCTGAGATTCCTGCCAGGAGATGTTTGGGTTATGCCTGCGGAGCCACGGCAATCCTAGAATGATGGGTGCATGAGAAGTTGAAATAATGTAAAATTGAATGGTCTCCTGATGAAGAATTCCCGTTGCCATACTAAGTTTCGTTGTCATGCGAGTTATCTTTCCTGTGCCCAGGGGGCGCCCGTCGACCGCCTCGACTGCCAAAGGAGAAAGACATTCTATTAGAGTGATACTGCATTCTTGAGCAAAATCCAATGACATAATTCCCAGCCGCCCCAGAGTCTAACATGGTGTGCGTGAACACAGCTCTTGTAGGGAGAGTGATGGTGACAGGGACAGTAATGCAGTTATCAACATTGAGAGCTAGAATGGGGACACTCACCCGAGTAGTGGGGTCTCTGCGAGAGCGAGAGGGGCATGACAGTCTCATGTGGCCTGGCTCACCACAATAGAGACAGAGACGGTGATTAATGCGACGGAGAGCTCAATAAACTGATCTAAAGTTCTCCCCTCATCTCTGCATGCTAATTCTGTTTGTAATTCAGGACTTAAACCTTTCCTGAAATGTACCTTCAGAGGATCCTCGGTCCATGTTGTTTGTGCGGCGAGCGTACAAAAGGACAAAGCATATTCCGCCGCAGTTCTCCTCCCCTGGGTCAGTGTTAGCAACTGTTCATCTGCACTCCGACCATCCCTTGAATGATCAAAGACCTCCCGGAAACATTGAAGAAAGATTGTAAATGAGGGAAAAGGAGATCTGCCCCCTCTCCATACTGCCGTCATCCACTCCAGCGCTTTACCGGTGAGTAGAGAACAAACAAAGGAAATCCTCCCCTCCTCCGTTGCATACAGGGCTGGTTGTTGATTAACGAACAGGGTGCATTGGAGAAGAGACCCCTTGCACTGAGCTGGATTACCATCGTACTTCTCAGGGAAAGCGAAGCGGGGACTCACGTTGGAGGTTTGTGCTGATGTGACCGCTATTGCAGCGTTAGTTGGAGGCACCGAGAGCTCGGGTGGAGAAACGTGCAGTGTCTGTAATGGCTTGACTAATTCCTCCGTGAGTCTAGTGAGCCTCTGCAGCTGATGATGATGAGTGGCTAGTTGTGTCGCTTGCGCAGACAGCTCTGAAGAGAGGTGATAGATCACTGCTGGATCATGTTGCGGCGAAGTCTTCTGTAATGATTCATCAAAACGGCTGGGATCCATTTGCAGTTATATTTGAAACTTAATCAAACAAGCAGAGGTCAAGACACAGATTAGGCAGTATCGTGGGGCAGACAGAATGGTGATCATAGACAGACCTGAGATCGGGGCAGGCAGATATCGTTCAGAAACTGAGACAGTCTTAGGTCAGGGCAGGCGGCAATCCAAAGTCGATAGTCCAGTATCCAGAGCACAAGTCCAAGAGGCAGGCAGCAAACAACACGAGAAGAAGGCAGGCAGAGGTAATAACAGAAGGCAGTCCAATGTAACCGGAATAACGCTCAGAAATGTTCACCAAGGCAAAACAAGACTTCGCAGAGAATCTGGGTGAAAGAGCTCATTAAATAGTCTAACGTAATGGGGAACAGGTGTAGGGGAATAATCAGTGACAGGTGCAGGGCTGATGGGAAATGTAGTGCGGGAAGGAAACTAGTACTCTGGTGATGGGGCCCTCTGGTGGCCCGAAGGGAGAGTAACAGGAGCGCTCTCCGTGACAGAGCCCCCCCCCCTGCGAACGGCTCCGGAAGTGAGGAGGTGGTCGACGCCGGGGTCTTCCACGTGGTCTGGGGGCCGGTCTTTCCGGATGGTCTCGGTGGTACTCCTCCACAAGACTGGGATCTAGAATGTCGTCTGCATTCACCCAGGACCTCTCCTCTGGACCGTAACCCTCCCAGTCGACCAGATATTGGAGAGTTCTCCCCCGGCGTCTGGAGTCGAGCAGTTCTCGCACCTGATAGATCTCCTCGCCCTCCACCGTTATGGGTTGGGGACCCTGGTCCTCGGGCGCCTCCTCTCCTCCCTCACCGGGACCAGCAGCGGGCTTCAACAAGGAGACATGAAATGTGGGAGAAACACGGAAGTGATTAGGTAAAGCCAATTCAAAAGATACAGGGGTAATTTGGCGAATAATCTGGAAAGGACCCACATACCTGGGACTGAGCTTACGGCATGGCAAACGGAGACGGAGGTCACGAGTGGATAACCATACCCACTGGCCAACACTATATTCTGGGCTGGGACGGCGATGCCGATCAGCCTGAATCCGCTGACGTCTTACAGCATGCTGTAAATGATGATGAGCCTGATTCCAAGTCTCCTCACTTCTCTGAATCCAGTCATTAACTGTAGGAACGTTAGACGGTTCTCCTGACCAGGGAAACAGGGGTGGTTGATATCCCAGATACTGAGGTGGCATTGTTAACTTACAAGAGATGATAGAGATGTGATGCTAATTTGGTGGATGATTTAATAAATAATCATTAATCACCTGTATGTGGCGCAGTCATCCTAATGTAAAATTAACGATCTGAGGACGCTCTATGACCACCGTCATCTGAGCGCTAAATGCTACTCGGGAGAGTTTCAAGACACTAAAAATAATATATACATAAAATGTATGTGTAATATGTGTTTATTTTTGTTGCCAGCATTTTAATAGTATTTAATTATTATGAATATATTAAATATTACAAAACAAGTTAGGCCTAATAATACCATCTTTGAAACCACAAAGCTGGCGTGGAGGTATATACAATATTAAGTCATTGTGAGTGTTATTGTTATTAATTTTATTTTCTAAAATAATATAAATGTACATATATGACGAAGATGTTTCTGCGGCAGCTCCAGCTCTCTGACGCGCAGTGTATACGCCAGTGTCCGAATTCGTTCGCTTCATTTCGTTCACGCCTTTCTGATATAGTGCACTCAGTACACTGTATAGGGATTAGTGAATGAGTGAGCGAGTGAGCGAGTGAATGAGTGAGTGATTTCGGACACAGCTCCTGTTTGCCTTACTGCCTTGTTTGTTACCATAGCAACCCTCATTAGTTACCATGCCAACTAATCACCCACACCTGTCCCTTGTCAGTCCCTGGTTAGCTTGTGTGTATATATCCCTGTGTTCCAGTTGTGTTTTGTTGGTCATCCTTTCTGTATGTGCTTTCCAAGTTGTTGCTCCTGGCTTCTGTCTGTAGATTGTACTTTTGTTTTCAAGTCTGGATTACTCATGTTAGTGGTGGTGAGATGAAGCTTCATGAAGCTTTGAAGCTTTCCAGACAGATGTGTTAAAAAGTGTTTCATTTCTGAGGCTTTGAATGCACGCTAGGGACACCTGCTGGTCGATCCAAATAAGGTGCAGGAAAAATTGTCAGGAGTGTGGCAGCCCAAAAGGTGCGCTTCATGGTTAAAAAAGGCTTGATACATTAACATACACTAGGGGTCTCCAAACTCTGTCCTGGAGGGCCGGTGTCCTGCAGAGTTTGACAAAACACTGACTGAACGAAACTGTTTATTCATAAAGTATGGAAAGCTTATCTTACATTACTGCTATTTCAGTTGCTTTTCAGTATTTGATTATCATAGAAATAAAAGTAAATTTTTTTGTTCTGCTTTACTATCATAATTAGGGGTGTATGATATTGATAAAGTTATATCTCTATTTTCTGGGATTTTGTTGATAACAATAATTAGACAATATTTTGCAGAGTGTATTTTTGTTCTGGTAGCTTGGCTGGTTTAGACCTGTCTTATATTCTTCATATTTTGTGTGATGGTTGGTTCACAGTGGTGACAGAAATTAACTTTTCCATTTAAAGGTGAGAATCCATCAGTCAGTGAATGCGTGGACTCTCAAGGCATGTTTTTGTTCGATTTTTCCAAACTGAGTGACATACTCGACAGTGTCAGCTCACGTATTGTTAAAACGGTAATTACAATATTATAATAGATGGTACATTTACTTTTATTCATGTAATAAGTGCTTTTATCCAGAATGACTTACAAATGAGGAATACAACAAGCGAGTGCTGCTGATCTGTACACAAGCATCAGTGTCTCGAAACATAATACAGACAGCAACCGATAGCCAGAAGACAGACAAAGAGAGGGGTGACGTGGGCTCTCTTGGGCTCATTAAAGACCAGTTGTGCTGCTGCGTTCTGGATATTTTGAAGAGATTTGATTGCACGTGGTGGAAGTCCAGCCAGAAGAGCATTGCAGTAGTGCAGTCTAGAGAAGACAAGAGCCTGGATGAGGCGTTGTGCTTCATGTTAAGAAGAGGCTGATCTTCCTGATGTTGTTGGATGGTGAAGTTGTGCTGTACTGTTGAAGTGGCTGGAAAGACGAGAAGCTCTGTCTTCATTGAGTTGTAGATGATGGTTTTTCATCCAGGCTGAAATGTCCGTCAGACAGTCTGAGATTGGTGTAGCTACTGTGGGATCAATTTGAAATTAAAAGTAGAGCTGTGAGTCATTAGCGTTAATGTAAGTCTTCTGACTTGTATTACTGATGCTTTGTAGGTTTTTCTTATTTTGAACTGTTCTTTTTTAATAAAGAAACAGTGCCTTTTAAAATATTCTGGAGCTGATGCTTTGGTAAAACATTCTTGCAGTGTCACAGTAAAAGCAAATGAACCTTGAACCCTTACTGTAGTGAATCAGGTTTTACATGTCAATTATTATGTATTTTTCACTTTGGAACAAAATACTACTGTAATCTACATATATTATTACAGTTAGTGTAACGCGTGTTGTTCCTATATATGAGCGTCACAGTTCTTACCACGCTCAGGCTCGTGGGTTCTTGGCTTTGATCCAAGGAGGACACCGACAGGGAGCTCGGCAGATCATAACACTTGATTTATTAAACACGAAGAGGTAAACATCATGAATCAGCCACATCCGATTACACAGAGCGTGTCATCTCTCCCTCTACGCTCTCACAACTGTCTAGATCATTCTCTCCCGCGATCCTAATCGCGGGTCTCTGTTCTCGCGATATTACCTCTAGATCTTATTTAAAGTTATAGAACATTAATGTTAACCTTGAATTTAACTCCCTACAGTTAGTATGCCGTAAAAAGAAAACTATCAAATTTTAAACAATTCTTGAGCTTGCATTTTTTTTTATTCATAGCCAATGAATTCACATGTGATTCTTTTTTTACCATCCTGTGGTTCTGACTGGAGTGTGAAAATGCAGTATATTAGTGTTCACATGGTGAGAACTACAGGTTTGGTTTGTGAACGCTACTGAACAGGAACACATGGTGTCAAATGCTGAATAGAGTTGTGAAACACAAGAAGCTTTAATAGTTCTGAGAAATATTTTAGAAAATGTGTTTTGTGTTTGTGACATTTGGCTTTAATAATGAATTTTAGTGTCTAAACTGAGCCAAACTGTAATAAGAATAGAGTTTAAAATTTTTTTTTAACCAAATATGAGCAACAGTGATATTGACATTTAAATTAAATTAAAATTGTGTTTAGTTTTACTAACATCTCTCATTCTGCAAGAAGCACTAACAAAACAAGATCTGAAAACCACCAGGACGAGCTTCTCCTCACATTGCATGTGGTTTATTTGGCATGACGGCACCATTAACTAGAAATTCTTAGTAATGCGTCTAAATTAATGCAAACTGTTTATTCTTTCTCTTGTACTTCCTTTTTCACATCATTCTCTCAGTTAAATATTGATGCTTGTCTGATGTCAGCTGTATCTTTCTACAAAATATTTATAAGAAAAAAAATCTAATAATGGTTACTTTCTTCCGATTTTGGAGATTGTGTCACTACACAGTCAACAGAGCGAAACTGTAACAAAGAGGCAGTGGTGTTAGGATCCATGTGCAGCTTTATTAGATCACAAGGCAGGTCAGACAGGCATAAATCATTAACTGGCGTCAGATACAACGAAGGCTGGGCAGAATCGTAAAGGTAGCGGCTCCAGTCGGTCTGATTGCGATGGCAGTATGAGCGGAGGAAACGAGTGAGTTCCCGATTGAGACGTTCCACCTGACCGTTCGACTGTGGGTGATACCTGGAGGTGAGACTGACATTGATGTTGAGTTGTCGGCAGAAGGCTGACCAGACTCGGGAGGTGAACTGAGGACCCCGATCAGAGACCACGTCCTCAGGGAGGCCGTAAAACCTGAACACGTAGTTACAGAGGACCTCGGCTGTCTCAAGAGCAGTGGGTAGTTTAGGTAGAGGAATCAGGCGGCAGGCCTTGGAAAAACGATCGATAACAGTGAGAATGGTAGTGTGACCCCTGAAGGGTAGCTGCTATACCTGGGTGTCCGGAGCCGGGAGTGGAATGAACTAGCTGAATGACTCTTTGCCGTAGAGCTTGCGGTACATATGTGAGATTAGGTGGGGTTTCGGCTGGAGGTGGTTCGGTGCCCTGAGCGTCTGTGATCTCAGTCATGTTGACCCATTGTACGGGTGTGAGAATGATGGTAGACGGAATGATGGATTCCTGACTGGGAGACAGTGTGGATGATTCATAGAGTCGGGATAGAGCGTCCGCCTTAGTGTTTTGAGAGCCTGGACGGTAGGTTATAGTGAAGTCGAATCTGGTGAAGATAGATAATCAGGTGATTAGTCTCTGGCATGGGGCATTGTGGGAATTGGAGTCCGAAAGGATTCCTCAGTACTCCGGTGATGGTTCCCTCTGGTGGTGATCGGAGGGAGCCACAGAGGCTGAATTTGTGACAGAAACATACAGTGACGAGTGTAGTCTGCATTGTTGTCCTGTTCTATTTTACTTTTGTATTTGACATTGCTGTGCTTATGTTGTTGTTGTTGTTGTTCAGAGCAGTATCTCACACATTTCACTGCTTAGTTTTCCACCATGCAGAAACTGTTCAAATGAAAATAAAAGTCTTAGGACCTTTTTACATAATTAAACAGACTTCTGAGAGCTGAAAATAAGAAACAACTGAAAAAATTTTTTTTTCAAATGAAGTCAAGGCACCTTTATTTATAAAGCACGTTATACAAAACATATTGAGTCAAAGCAGCTTTACAGTATTAAACAGGAAAATAGTGTGTTTATAATGCAAGAGGACAATAGTAAACACTCAGTTTTTCAGTTAAAGTCAGTTCATCATTGATTCAGTGATATCTGTGCAATCAAGTCCACAATATTGCCAGAAATTATGTGTCCCCAACTAAGCAAGCCAAAGGCCACAGCGGCAAGGAACCAAAACTCCATCGGTGACAGAAATGGAGAAAAAAACCTTGGGAGAAGCATTCAGCAGTATGGCGCTCAGTCAACTTCCTCTTGTGCTCTGTGAGTATTATTTTCTCTTAATGTGTTTCAGTGGAATTGCTATTATATTATATAAATGATCAAGTGTTTTAGTGTTCCTAGATTTATGTCTTTTCTTGCTGCTCTCAGAGTTTCAGATCCAGCTCTAGTCCATGATATATGAGTGAAGGATGAGTCTGAGAGAGGAAGTGTGCAGTTAGTGCTGTTTGTGAAAGAGAAATGTACTCTGTTGTGTTGTAGATCAGTGTGTTTGGTCAGTCATTCAGTTTTGTGTGGTGTAATGGTGTTGAATCAGTTCTGTTGGTTTGTTTCGCAGTTATTGTAGTATTCACTAGTACACAGTTAGTAAGAGTTTGTCTTTATTCTTCAGCTCGTGATCAGACTGTTAGCGTGAAGTTCCCTAAACAGTTCTCTGCTATTACCAAATCTATAAAATACCAGTCAGATGATTTCATGTTTATCTAGACACATATACAGACCCCCTTAATCTTTATTATTATCAGCTCAATCTTCACATTGTAATGAGGTTTCTCTTTGTGTTTTTAGTGCTGATTTCAATCGTCTACTCTCAACATACTGAAGGTGAGACAATTTGATTCCTATATTTCATGACATATGACTGATTCTACAGTAACTGTTACAAACCAAGATATGTTTCTTACATTCTCTGTGAAATCAAAATCAAAACAGTGAGAGACAAGATCTTCTGTTGGAAAACTTGTTGAAAAACTTTCACAACTCATGTTTCAAAATTCCCAATGATTGTATATTGACAGATCTTTTATAAATGACTATAACAGCTTTAGAGAACAACACGTGAGTCTCATCTGATTTAGCATGTGTGTGTTTTAGACTCAAGTAACTGTTCATACAGTAGCACATTATTTTTATTGTGAATTGTTGCTGTTCTACAGAAACACCAAAACCCAAAGTGACCATCAAACCTGATGAACATGTATTCAGAGGAGAGACAGTCACTCTCAGATGTGACATATATAGTGAAGGAGTCACTAGCTGGGAGTACATCTGGAATAAAGATGGTTCATTCTACCGTGTCAGTGAACTACAGGAACTCCCATTCAGTCCTGTTACTGAGTTTGACGCAGCTAAATACTGCTGTTATAGAGCAGAGAGAGGAGGATCACGCAGCTCACGCTGCAGTGATGAAGTTACACTGACAGTATCAGGTGAGTTTGATCATCTCTTCACACACACACAAGTTTAACATGTTATTAATGAGTGATTTCTCATCTTCAGTTCCCAGAGCAGTGTTAAGTGTTTCTCCACAGAAGTGGCTGACTGAAGGAGATTCAGTGACTCTGATCTGTCAGGTTAACGGCTCCTCTACAGGCTGGACATTCAGCTGGT